>NC_037679.1:126806868-126821549 GCF_003255815.1 Theropithecus gelada
AAAAAAAAAAAAAAAAAAAAAAAAAAAAAAAAAAATTAGCCATGCGTGATGGCGGGTGCCTGTAGTCCCAGCTACTTGGGAGGCTGAGGCAGGAGAATGGCATGAACCTGGGAGGCGGAGGTTGCAGTGAGCCGAGATGGTGCCACTGCACTCCAGCCTGGGCGACAGAGCAAGACTCCGTCTCAAAAAAAAAAATAAATAATTTTTTTTTTTTTTGTAGAGATGATGTCTGCTATGTTGCTAGCCGGGTCTTGAACTCCTGGGCTCAAGTGACCCTCCTGCCTCAGCCTCCCAAAGTGCTGGGATTACAGTCATGAACCACTGTGCCTGGCTAGGAGAGTTCTTAAAAGAATATCTATGTCCAGTGGAAAGTAATAGGCAGCTAACTCTTGAACAGTTAAAGTCTTAGTGTGCATATATATATATATTTCTTTTTTTTTTTCTGTACCATTATGATTTTTTTAAAATTATACTTTAAGTTCTAGGGTACATGTGCACAATGTGCGGGTTTGTTACATATGTATACATTGCCATGTTGGTGTGCTGCACCCATTAACTCGTCATTTACATTAGGTACATCTTCTAATGCTACCCCTCCCCTCTCCCCCCACCCAATGACAGGCCCCAGTGTATGATGTTCCCCTTCCTGTGTCAAGTGTTTTCATTGTTCAATTCCCACCTATGAGTGAGAACATGCGGTGTTTGGTTTTTCATCCTTGTGATAGTTTGCTGAGAATGATGGTTTTCAGCTTCATCCATGTCCCTACAAAGGACATGAACTCATCCTTTTTTATGGCTGCATAGTATTCCATGGTGTATATGTGCCATGTTTTCTTAATCCAGCCTATCATTGATGGACATTTGGGTTGGTTCCAAGTCTTTGCTATTGTGAATAGTGCCATGGTAAACATATGTGTGCATGTGTCTTTATAGCAGCATGATTTATAATCCTTTGGGTATATACCCAGTAATGGGATGGCTGGGTCAAATGGTATTTCTAGTTCTAGATCCTTGAGGAATTGCCACACTGTCTTCCACAATGGTCGAATTAGTTTACAGTCCCACCAACAGTGTAAAAGCTTTCCTATTTCTCCACATCCTCTCCAGCTGTTGTTTTCTGACTTTTTAATGATCACCATTCTAACAGGTGTGAGATGGTATCTCATTGTGGTTTTGATTTGCATTTCTCTGATGGCCAGTGATGATGAGCATTTTTTCATGTGTCTGTTGGCTGCATAGATGTCTTCTTTTGAGAAGTATCTGTGCATATCCTTTGCCCATTTTTTGATGGGGTTGTTTGATTTTTTTCTTGTACATTTGTTTAAGTTCTTTGTAGATTCTGAATATTAGCCCTTTGTCAGGTGGGTAGATTGCAAAAATTTTCTCTCATTCTGTAGGTTTCCTGTTCACTCTGATGGTAGTTTCTTTTGCTGTGCAGAAGCTCTTTAGTTTAATCAGATCCCATTTGTCAATTTTGGCTTTTGTTGCCATTGCTTTTGGTGTTTTAGTCATGAAGTCCTTGCCCATGCCTATGTCCTGAATGGTATTGCCTAGGTTTTCTTCTAGAGTTTTTATGGTTTTAGGTCTAACATTTAAGTCTTTAATCCATCTTGAATTAATTTCTGTAAAAGGTGTGGAAGGGATCCAGTTTCAGCTTTCTACATATGGCTAGCCAGTTTTCCCAGCACCATTTATTAAATAGGGAATCCTTTCCCCATTTCTTGTTTTTGTCAGGTTTGTCAACGATCAGATGGTTGTAGATGTGTGGTATTATTTCTGAGGGCTCTTTTCTCTTCCATTGGTCTATATGTCTGTTTTGGTACCAGTACCATGCTGTTTTGGTTACTGTAGCCTTGTCGTATAGTTTGAAGTCAGGTAGCGTGATGTCTCCAGCTTTGTTCTTTTTGCTTAGGATTGTTTTGGCAATATGGGCTCTTTTTTGGTTCCATATGAACTGTAGTTTTTTCCAATTCTGTGAAGAAAGTCATTGGTAGCTTGATGGGGATGGCATTGAATCTATAAATTACCTTGGGCGGTATGGCCATTTTCACAGTATTTTTTTTTTATTATACTTTTTACATAGGTATACATGTGCCATGTTGGTGTGCTGCACCCATCAACTCATCAGCACCCATCAACTCGTCATTTACATCAGGTATAACTCCCAGTGTCATCCCTCCCCCCTCTCCCCTCCCCACAATAGGCCCCGGTGTGTGATGTTCCCCTTCCTGTGTCCAAGTGATCTCATTGTTCAATTCCCACCTATGAGTGAGAACATGCGGTGTTTGGTTTTCTGTTCTTGTGATAGTTTGCTCAGAATGATGGTTTCCAGCTGCATCCATATCCCTACAAAGGACACGAACTCATCCTTTTTTATGGCTGCATAGTATTCCATGGTGTATATCTGCCACATTTTCTTAATCCAGTCTGTCACTGATGGACATTTGGGTTGATTCCAAGTCTTTGCTATAGCATTTTCACAGTATTGATTCTTCTTATCCATGAGCATGGCATGTTCCTCCATTTGTTTGTGTACTCTTTTATTTTGTTGAGCAGTGGTTTGTAGTTCTCCTTGAAGAGGTCCTTCACATCCCTTGTAAGTTGGATTCCTAGGTATTTTATTCTCTTTGAAGCAATTGTGAATGGGAGTTCACTCATGATTTGGCTCTCTGTTTTTCTGTTATTGGTGTATAAGAATGCTTGTCATTTTTGCACATTGATTTTGTATCCTGAGAGTTTGCTGAAGTTGCTTATCAGCTTAAGGAGATTTGGGGCTGAGATGATGGTGTTTTCTAAATATACTATCATGTCATCTGCAAACAGGGACAATTTGACATCCTCTTTTCCTAATTGAATACCCTTTTTGACAAACCCACAGCAATATCATACTGAATGGGCAAAAACTGGAAGCTCCCTTTGAAAACTGGCACAATAGGCCGGGCGCGGTGGCTCAAGCCTGTAATCCCATCACTTTGGGAGGCTGAGACGGGCGGATCACGAGGTCAGGAGATCGAGACCATCCTGGCTAACACGGTGAAACCCGTCTCTACTAAAAAATACAAAAAACTAGCTGGGCGAGGTGGCGGGCGCCTGTAGTCCCAGCTACTCGGGAGGCTGAGGCAGGAGAATGGCAGGAACCCGGGAGGCGGAGCTTGCAGTGAGCTGAGATCTGGCCACAGCACTCCAGCCTGGGCGACAGAGCAAGACTCCGTCTCAAAAAAAAAAAAAAAAAGAAAACTGGCACAAGACAGGGATGCCCTCTCTCACCACTCCTATTCAACATAGTATTGGAAGTTCTGGCCAGGGCAATCAGGCAGGTGTGCATATATTTATTGATAAAAAAATTTTTGAATTACTTTTCATCTCATTACACTGAAATGAGGCACATATTAATAAGTGCCTCATAAAGGAAAACCAGTAATGACAAGAGATGAAATGTATTGAGTAATTAACCATACTCCAGGTACTCCGCATTTCAGTTTATTGAATCTTCACAACCACTGTAGGATTTAGGGACTGTTATCCATCCTGTTTTTCAGATGAAGAAAGTGAGGCCCAAAGAGGGGTTAAGTAACTTTCTCAAATACAAAATTTACTTGGCCATGCACACTGGTTCTTTCCTGTAATCACAGCACTTCAGGAGACTAAGGCGGGAGGATCGCTTGAGCCCAGGAGTTTGATACTAGCCTCGGCAACAACAACAACAAAATTATCTGGGCATGGTGGCATGTGCCTGTAGTTTCAGCGACTCAGGAGACTGAGGCTCAGGATTACTTTTGCCCAGGGGGAGTGAGGCTGCCAGTGAGCCATGATCACACCACTGTCCTCCAGCCTGGCAACAAAGCAAGACTCTGTCTCAAAAAAATTTTAAATGATGTTTCTCATGTTACTTCCTCAAGCTGATATATGGATTTATTTTAGGTGACAAGCTATGCTGGTTTGCCCAGGATTGTTCTGGTTTTAGCACTGAATGCGCCATGTCCTAGGAAAACCTTCAGTTGCTGGCAAACCAAGATGGTTGTTTTCACAGATATTTCGTTTAATTATTTAAATCCTGTGTTGATTAGACTATTGTTATGGGAGGGTGCTTCACTAAACTCATCCTCACAAATGGTTGCTAATTTCAGGGTCAGAGTCCCACTGAATTCTCTAATCCAATGCCTACCTATTTCACTATTATGTCAAACCTCACTCATTTTCATTCCATTTACAGTGACTCTTTGCTGATAACAAACGTTAACTTTGGCATAAAATGTTTACGTAGGAGAATCCTGAAGACCCTACTCTGGGGCATGGGGGTGTGGAGATAAGCCAGACAAGGTGAGTCAGTGCTGAATGGCATAATACAAGAAATGTCCCCAAGGGCCAGAGTAGACAGTGAAGCCATCACGTACACATCACTGTTATTCTCATTCAAGTCTGCTGATGATCAGGTGTTCATTTCTGCTGCCTGAGTCAACCTGACTAGTAATGTTTTGAGATTCTCAATGGGGAGTAACTCTGGACAGAGTCTCAAACATGTGGGATGGTATTGAAACTACAAGTTTAAACTTGATATGTGAAATACATTAAGATTATTAGACAACATATCAGTAATGGAGTGTTAGCTTCAGTGCTAAGTGGGAAATTGAAGCAGCCCTGTTTGTTGTTGATTGCCATTATCTAGTGTCTTTCATTTACCCAACAATTATGTGTTGAGTAATTTCTGTAGACAAGAAACAATGTTGGCGCTAAAAGGAATATAAAATGGAATGATATTCTATCCCTTCCCTCAAGTAGCTTATGTCCTAATAAGGAAGATGATGCATTCTCCTAAATGACCAAGGAACCTCTACCTCAATGAATCTCATGGAAAGAAATCATAACAATTAAATTATTGGGCATATTGTGGAGGGACTGATGTCCAGATTAAAAATGTAAACTTTATTTAATAGGTGGTGGGAAACTATAATTGCTCTTCATCTCACCCTGATATACAGATTCATTTGTTATTATCCGTCTTTCCTCTCTAAAATGTAAATTCCATTGCAGTTGAGACTTTGTTTTGTTTTATCGATGTTATTGCCAGCACCTAGAACCTGGCACCTGATAAATTCTTAAATATTTGTTTATTGTTGGATGGATTACTCCAGAGGTTCTCAAACTTTCTTTGTTGCTGGTGCTCTTTGTGCCTTAGAGACTTTTTATGGCACCTCTAGGCAAAACAAAAACAACACAAAATTAACCGTTCTATTGATTTTCAAACAGTACTGTATTTGCTTTTTAAAGAAATCACAGTAACCGTAGAAACTCAGCTTCAAAAAGATTTGACATCAATGAAAGGAATGTAGTGCAATCTAATGGTGAAACTGATTTACTGTAGGCTAGTAGTTCATGCAGGGCCTGACAGATGTCAAGATATGCTTCACTTGAAAACTTAAAATAGCTTGTAGTGGCCATGCAAGTTTTCTGCCGTGCCCTTTGGCATCTTGGTGCACAATTTGAAACAAAAATATTATTTTGAGTCCCTATGTCTTCACTCTTCTTCTATAGGACATATTTCTATGGTCCTACAAAATTTAGAAATTTTAGTGAGATTTTGCTTTTTCCAGCTGCTCTAGTTGCTGGGCATAAGCCACTGAATAGATCACAAAGACGAAACTGATTTGTGTGTTAAGAATACCAAAATAGGCCAGGAATGGTGGCTCACGCCTGTAATCCCAGCATTTTTGGAGGTTGAGGCGGGCAGATCATGAGGTCAGGAGACGTTTGAGACCAGCCTGGCCAATATGGTGAAACTCCATCTCTACCAAAAATACAAAAATTAGCCAGACGTGGTGGCGCGCACCTGTAGTCCCAGCTACTTGCGAGACTGAGGCAGGAGAATTGCCTGAACCCGGGAGGTGGAGGTTGCAGTGAGCCAAGATTGTGCCACTGACTCCAGCCTGGGTGACAGAGCGAGACTCTGTCTCAAAAAAAAAAAAAAAACAGACAAACAAAAAAAAACCAGTGCCAAAATAAGTGCATGAGATGGATCAATTTATCCTGATAACCATACCAGTGTAATTCGATCAACATTTTAATCTAATCTTATTACAACAATGTTGTCGTAAGAACACTATTCCTATGAGATGTCCAAGAAAAAGAGACCAATATTCAAATAAAGGTGTGAAATTTGCATATTACTGTATTTGTACTCAGTAAAAGTGACATTAATTGCAAGTCTTGCTGTTGATTTAATAACTTTTGGAGAAGAGGGTGGGGCATGGTGGCTCATACCTATAATCCCAGCAATTTGGGAGGCAGAGACCATCAAATCACTTGAGCCGTGGAATTGCAGACCAGCCTGGGCAACATAGCAAAACCCTGTCTTTACAAAAAAACTTAGCTGGGCACGGTGGTGTGCATCTGTAGTGCCAGGTACTTGGGAGGCTCAGATGGGGAGGATCACCTAAGCCTAGAAAGTCGAGGCTGCAGTGGACTGTTATCGTGCCCACTCCAGCGTGAGTGACAGAATGAGACCGTCTAAAAAACAAACAAAACAAACAAAACACAAACCCTTTGAGAAGCCCTACATTTCTTAAAAAAGGCTTATTTTTGTTTTACTTTGAGTTACCCAAAGTTACTCGACCACAGTGCCTTTTTTCATATATCACCTATTCATATATTGCGACTCCAATGATTAAACGTCAGAGACGTTGGAACCAGAGTGACTCCATATTGAGTAGGGGCTCGGTAAAATGAGACTGAGACCTACTGGGCTGCATTCCTAGGAGGTTAAGGCATTCTTAGTCACAGGATGAGATAAGAGGTCCGCACAAGGTACAGGTCATAAAGACCTGGTTGATAAAACAGGTTGCAGTAAAGAAGCTGGCTAAAACCCACCAAAACCAAGATGGCAACAAGAGTGGCTCTGGTCATCTTCACTGATACACTCCCACCAGGGCCATGACAGTTTACAAATGCCATGGGTCAGGAAGTTACCCTATGTGGTCTAAAAAGGGGAGGAACCCTCATTTCCAGGAATTGCCCACCCCTTTCCTGGAAAACTCATGAATAAGCCACCCCTTGTTTAGCATATAATCAAGAAATAACTATAAAAATGGGCAACCAGCGGCCCTTGGGGCTGCTCTGCCTATGGAGTAGCCGTTTTTTATTCCTTTACTTTCTTAATAAACTTGCTTTCACTTTACTCTGCGGACTTGCCTCAAATTCTTTCTTGTGCAAGACCCAAGAACCTTCTCTTGGGTCTGGATTGGGACGCCTTTCCAGTAATAATACTACAAGAAACGCTGACTTGACATGCAGTAGTTTAAAAATGTATCCACACCATTTGATTCAAAGGTGTTCAAAAGAATGTTTTTAGAACACTGAATTTTTTTTCAGGTCGGATTTCCCACTAGATGGTAGTGTTACAACATCAAAATCCTTCACAATGATGGCCTCGCAGCTCTAATTCAGTTCCACAGTTACTGAGTGTCTGCTGTGTGTAAGATACTGTTTAATTCTATGTAGGCTAATGACTGCTGAAACAAGGATCCAGGCCTTTTCATTCCCAAGCAATGCTGTTTCCCTTATACCCTGCATACGCACTTAAGAGAGCAACTGCCCAGTGTCCTTAGCGAAGAGTCTTTGCAAAGCTGTATATTTATAACCTTGCAAAAGAAAATTTTCTAAGGAGTTTATACAAGAAGGCACATCTGTTTATGAGAATGCAAAAGTAGATGCACAAAAGCTCCACAAAACCTAAAGAAAATATTTCATGACCTCCTAGATCCCAGGAAGGTGAGGGAGATAGTCTATTCTAGAAAGAGTTCAGCTCCAGGAAAAACAGAGCAGGCCTAAAGCAGTTATAACACATATGAGTAATACATATACTCTAGGTTACAGTGTGATGTATGGCCTGGACACCTATCTTATGATTTGGAAGCTACTTGCTAGGCTGGTGTGTCATGTTGCAACAAGAAGCAACCTTAAGGGCTAGCTAGTTTGAGACCTCTATTTTGTAAATGAAATAGCTGAGATTAAGGGAAAAATAATGTGTTGGGATCACAGAAAGATCTCTAGAACACACATGAACAGGGTAAAATCTAAGCAGATGTATCTTTAGATCATTATTCTGGCTGTCACTATTTCAGGGACCTCTGATCTATGTTTTTTTCCATGAAGTAAAACACAATTTCAGGGCTGGTACATTGTGACTCTTGCTGCCTGTCCACAGCTTGTTTTCTTCATGATCCCTGTATTATGAGCAGAAATCTATCTGATTCACAGAACTCTCTAAATTGTCTATTGTGGAGTGGAGTCATCTCTCCATCCCCGGAGTCTGGCATGGTGCCTAGCACCTGCTCAGGAATCTCATAGGGATGGATGCATCTATTTTGACCCATCCCCTCGTCACCATATAAACTACAGACAGATAGCTATGCTGATGTACTGGGGGTGGTTAGTTTGATAAGACCTTCAGAGCTCTCCTTCATTTTTGGTTGATTTTTTTTTTTTTTTTTTAAGACAGGATCTCACTTTGTCACCCAGGCTAGAGTGCAGTGGCATGAACGTAGCTCACTGTAGCCTCGCCCTTTTGAGTTCAAGTGATCCTTCCACCTCAGCCTCGCCAGTAGCGGGGATCACAGGTGTGTGCTACCACACCCAGCTAATTTTAAAATTTTTTTGTAGAGATGAGGTCTTGCCATGTTGCCCAGGCTTGTCTTGAACTCCTGGGCCCAAGCAATCCTCCTGCCTTGGCCTCCCAAAGTGGTGGATTACAGGTATGAGCTGCTGCGCCCAATTTTGGAAACATGCGTTTTTAAGAATAAATTTTTGGAAATAGCATTGCCATTCCTCTGCCACCCCTCCATCATCCCATATGGCTTCTGTATTGTGATTTTATATTTACTTTATTTTACTTTTTTGGAGACAGAGTCTTGCTCTATCACCTAGGCTGGAGTGCAGTGGTGTGATCTTGGCTCACTGCAAACTCAGCCTCCTGGGTTCAAGTGATTCTCCAGCCTCAGCCTCCCGAGTAACTGGGATTACAGGAGTATGGCACCACACCTGGCTAATTTTTAAAATATTTTTAGGAAAGATGGGTTTCACCATGTTGGCCAGGCTGGTCTCAAACTCCTGACCTCGTCATCTGCCTGCCTCAGTCTCCCAAAGTGCTGGGATTACAAGTGTGAGCCACCGCGCCCGGCCCATGATTTTATATTTATAAACTCCTTCTTCACTATGATATTTACACACATATTTCTAGTTTCACCTAGTATTTTTTCATATTGGCATTTGAATCTTTAGTCATTCTAGATTTTATTTTTGGGTCGTTTTCTAACACCATTCATTAACTTATCTGTCCTTTCCTCACTGTTTTGAAGTGTTATATTTGTCATGATTTTAAAAAATATATAATTGGATCTGCTTCTAAAATTTTATTATATTTTACAAAATTATATTTTTATTGCTCTGATTTCTTCTTGTGAAGAGAATGGTATGCATTAATTTTTTTCTTTGGAACAAATGGATAAACACATTTAATAAATATTGTTACTATTTAATATGGAGATGGTTAGCTAAGTGAACAATATATTCAATATTATATAAATTGACAGACTTATGAAGAAGTAGTTTTTATTGCTGTAAAAGCTTGAGATTATGGGAGGTGACCGGGGACTGTGTGGTCACCTGAGCTGAAGGGGTTGCACATTTCTCAGGTAGATCTTGCCTATGTTTGGGAAGCATAGTAATCGAGAATCAGTCTAGAAAACACATTGTCTCCTTTTCTGGAGACATCACTTCATATTTAAAGACTGTTGAAGGCAGTGAGGTAGGAGGTGAAACTTGACTCCAGAGGCGGGGCTTGGACACTGGACCAGATTGTGGACTAGCTAAAAATAGCTGGGGCAGAAGCAGTTTTCAATCAGACAGGCCCACCAGTGTGCCATGGCAATGCCAGGGAGTTACTACTCCATTCCAGGGTAAATGACCCAATGATCCAAAAGTTATTACCCCTTCCCTAGAAATTTCTGCATAAGCCACCCCTTAATCTGCATACAATTCAAAGTAGTTGTAAATTGACTGCAAAACTGCCCTGAGCTGCTACTCTCTGCCTAGGGTAGCCTTGCTTTGCAGGAGCAGTCACAGGGCTGGAACACCACTGAAGCTGTAACACTACCTGTTCAATAAAGCTGTTTTCTTCTACCTCTGACTTGCCCTTGAATTCTTTCCTGGGGGAAACCAAGAGCCCTCAGGGGCTAAGCTCCACTTTGGGGCTCTCCTGCCCTGCATCAGTAGGACCAGAATAATCCTCAAGAGCAAGATCAAAATGTTCTCATTTTCAAGTTTCAGAAATAGAACAAGAAAAAAAAAAAGCATAGATAATAATAGATTGTGTGAGTTCATTATGAGGATTAAATGAGATATCAAAAAGTTATCCAGCCCAGATTAGATGACTAATGATATTACCTTTTCCAAAAGAAGTTCTATGTTATCCTTGTTGGCAATAGAGACTTTAGTAGGAATATAGAAAAGAAGAAATTCCTCAAAATATGGAGCTGATCAGTCTTCTTCCCATTTGATAAAATAACAACTGCATAGATCAAAATAAGCATTAGATTTACATTTTTTGAAATGTGGAATGTTTTCCTCTCTCTGTAACTCTAACATGGAATATGCACCCAATGCTACACACTTCACATGAGAAGTCTGTGCTTTGACTGTATGGATAGAGTAACTTTTTTGCTTGTTTTTTGAGGAGGGAGGATCACATATACCTTTGTTAGTAGTTCTGTAGGTTAGGTCCAATGTACAGCTCTTTAATTTGGAAGCATACTGTAGAGCTCTAGCAGATATCTTGTTAATGAGAAAATTACTAACAGGTTAAGCTAGGATGTGTTGATCTTTGTTCTTGCGGAGGAACTGTCAAAGATGCTATCTATCACTGTAAGTCTGATGCCCCAAGGTTGGAAACCACTGTACTGAGTTCAACAGTTTTTGTATCAAGTCAAGAGTTTTGCACATCTTTTGTTTTGCCATTCAAAAACCATACCTTAGCCAGCTAAGAGGTCCAGCTTGAGGAGCTGTTTGTCAAAGACATATGTAGGAACTGAGGTGAAATTACAAACATGGAACAGACTTGAAACCACCTGCCATAGATTGTTTTATCAGAACAGAACGCTTAGGTAGTGAGAAGTTAAAAACCTTGTGTGGTAGACTGACTGCACGAACGACTCACATTCTCTGCCCCGTCTCTATCTGTGTTCTTTGCCAGGTAACTTGTGGGCCCCTCCACTCTGATTTTGACCTCATGCAATTGACTTGCTTTGTCCAATGAGATGTGGTAGGGTGACCAGCTGGTCTGGTTTGCTTGGAGCTGAGGGTGTTTCCTGGATGTGGGATAGACCAGGAAAATCAGAATGAGTTGGTTATCCTAAGACTTAGGAAAGTGACCAGGCAGAGGCTGAAAATGCTCTTTTGCTGGTGGCTCTTGTACTCATCCTGAAGATTCCAGGTTAGCCTGCTGGAATAGAGCTGTATTCTCCGAGTTCTTTCAGCGAATGAGTTCTAGATCAGCTGATACTTAGTGGACCACACACAGTGGCATTCATGAGCTCAGCCAGGTCATGGAAATTCACAGCCTCCTGAGCTGGATACATATCTATTGTTAACATGCCACTGAGGTTTTATGGTTGTTTTTTATGCATTATTGTGCAATAAATGATATACCTTGTTACATTTATTTAACATATAGAGACATTATTATAATTTGTTGACAAATTAGAAAATGGAGAGTGGAAGGGTCCTTAATCTGTAAAATCTGACCATTCTAAGTTTCTGTGTTTGATTTTTTTTTTATAATTTAGATATCATTATCTTCATATGCCCAGAGGATCGAATTGACTATGATTTTTCAGGATATAGTTGAAAAGTCAGGGAGGTAGCTTAGCAGAACTCAGTGCACAGAGATTTGGGAATCATTTACCAGCGAAGTCTGTCTTGTTGCTTCATGGTTGTTGGCAGTTCTTTGTGAATTGCTCTATGCTCTGGACGAGGTAGCCTGGTCTTTCCATTTCTCTTTCTTCTCAGCTTCTTCTCTTCATTATTTGAAGTCATGTTTCACCCTTCTGGAAATTTGTGTGTTTCACTTTTCACTAGAACACCTGTTTGAGTGGTCCATTACCATTTATTTTCTGTGCTATGCGAAGCTGATGAAAAACAGAATTTTGCAGTTGGGAGGAACTGCATAAGTAATCACCCCTCTCAGCTGTCTGATGAGGAAACTGAGATTTGCAAAAGTTATATCATTTTGCCCCTCGAGTACTCAGCAAATTAATTGGAGAAATAGGATTAGAATTGGAGACCATTGACTGCTAGTCTAAATGTGCTTTAATAATCTCAGGAGTGTTTCCTTAGGGACAGAGAAACATTCCCTCTCCTCTCCCCTCCTCGCAGCCTTCTCACTATAGAGGACTCTGGCCTGTCCTCCCTTCCACTCCCCTCAGCACAAAGGTTTGGTGTTGCCAATCTCATTAAGGTTAAGTTTAAGCCAATTTGCTTTTGTAAGCGTAAATAAAAAATGAGAAAGAAAAAAAAAATTCCTTTGTGCAAAAGGGAAAGACACTCCATCCTTTTCCTCAGAGCATTTTCTTTAGAAAACTTGGGATTGTAAATTCTTTCTCTGTCCTTTTAAGATGTATATAAACTGTTTTTTTTTTTTTTTTTTTTGAGGCAGAGTCTTGCTCTGTTGCCCAGGCTGGAGTGCAGTGGCGCAATCTTGGCTCACGGCAACCTCCACCTCCCAGGTTCAAGCGATTCTCCTACCTCAGCCTCTTGAGTAGCTAGGATTACAGGTGCCCACCAACACACTCAGTTAATTTCTTGTATTTTCGGTAGAGACGGGGTTTCACCATGTTGCCCAGACTGGTCTTGAACTCCTGACCTCAGGTGATCCGCCCTCCTCAGCCTCCCAAAGTGCTGGGATTACAAGCGTGAGCCACCCATGCTCAGCCAAGATGTATATAAACCTTTTAAAACCTAACTAAGCCTCCTGCCTGCTTTACCACCCAGGACGTTTTTTTTAAAGGAACAGGGAGCTATCTCGTTGAAATGCAATCATCAAGGAATATAGTGTTTCTATCTCTCAGTTTCTGTGAGATGTGAGGAGCTTAGTTTCATGGATGCCTCACTCCTAAACTACCTCCAGTTATAAAGATATGAGAAATTTATCTTTCTTTTGGATAAAGCCAGTTCGCAAACGCAAATGGCCACTGCAATTACCAGGTAAAACTGGGATGTGGGTGACCAATAGTTCTGTCAAGTACTCTTCCTTGGGGCGTAGTTATTGTTAATCTTGAGAACGTAGGTAACGTATGTAACAGGATGTGTCTGCTTTAAGGGTAAGAGTCTTTTCCGAGTTTGCAATCTTAGTGGAATGGCTGTGATATGTGTCATATTCTGGTTTAATGCTTATTTGATAATAAAACTGTGTCTTTTCTCCTCTACTTTTCTGAGACGTTTTTTGAGTTGGCAGGGTATTCTGTTTTTAATTACATTTTTCCAACACATGATAAGTAGTAGTGAGACAGAGGGAGATAACAGGAACAAAAGTTGCCTAGACTATGGAAGAATTTTTAGGTGGCTTTGAAGAGAGAAACAGACTCAAGAGGCACTTAAAGTAAGAGGGTGGGTGGGAGAAGAAAAAGAGAATGTCCAACAAGTATTATTAGGCAGGATATGTAGCTTCTTTCCTTCACAGCATTGAAGAAATAGAAGTAAAGAACTTGGATTAAAAATTGAAATTATTTTTGCTAACATGGATCATGATTATTGACTATATTGGGTTAAACATTGAAATTGCTTTGGTTATATTGTTTTGTTTTTTTTGTTTGTTTGTTTGTTTTTGACCCATAACATCACTCTGGGCCTAAGTAAAACAAAGCACAGTTTATAGCAATACAAGTAAAATGAAGATTTATGTTCTGAAATCTTATCTTCCTTCAGCTGCATTCAGATAGCACACATGCCTCAAACTATTTAGCATCCCCTAACTAGATTTATCTTCCAAAAACACTTGAACAAACATATGAATTGAAAGGTGAGCAAAGAGTACAAACAGGCAATTAAAAATTCATACCATGAGTACATGTATAAAAATTGTTGAAATGCGCTAGTAATTAAGGAAATGCAATTTAAGATTACAATGAGATGCCAGTTTTTACTCAACAAATATAAAATGATAATTTCCAATTTAGACAAAGGTATGTGAAAATGAGAATTTTCAGAATTAAAATTGATGTAACTTTTTTTATAACTTGCACATTAAAACATGTGTATTTCATCCACAATTTTTCTTTTAGAATTGTGTCCAATAAAAAAATCTGACACTATTCTTACAGTATGTCTTTTAACATAAACAATTTGAGGCCGGGCGCGGTGGCTCAAGCCTGTAATCCCAGCACTTTGGGAGGCCGAGACGGGCGGATCACGAGGTCAGGAGATCGAGACCATCCTGGCTAACACGGTGAAACCCCGTCTCTATTAAGAAATACAAAAAACTAGCCGGGCGAGGTGGCGGGTGCCTGTAGTCCCAGCTACTCGGGAGGCTGAGGCAGGAGAATGGCGTGAACCCGGGAGGCGGAGCTTGCAGTGAGCTGAGATCAGGCCACTGCACTCCAGCCTGGGCGACAGAGCGAGACTCCGTCTCAAAAAAA
>NC_037679.1:126826177-126888438 GCF_003255815.1 Theropithecus gelada
CTCACTGCAAGCTCCACCTCCCGGGTTCATGCCATTCTCCTGCCTCAGCCTCCCGAGTAGCTGGGACTACAGGCGCCCACCACCTCGCCCAGCTAGGTTTTTGTATTTTTTTAGTAGAGACGGGGTTTCACCGTGTTAGCCAGGATGGTCTCGATCTCCTGACCTCGTGATCCGCCCGTCTTGGCCTCCCAAAGTGCTAGAATTACAGGCTTCAGCCACCGCGCCGGGCCTATAGTGGATATCTTTTTAAAAATCCCCTCCCCTCCCCTCCCCTCCCCTCCCCTTTTCATTCTTTCATTTTTTTCCTCTCTCTCTTTCTTTCCCAGGCTGAAGTGCAGTGGTGCAATCATAGCTAACTACCACCTTGAACTCCTGGGTTCAAGCAATCCTCCTATCTCAGCCTCCCACATCACTAGTGTGTCTGGAATTGGTGGGTTCTTGGTCTCACTGACTTCAAGAATGAAGCCAGGGACCCTCCCGCTGGGTGTTACAGTTCTTAAAGATGGTGTGTCCCGAGTTTGTTCCTTCTGATGTTCGCACGTGTTCAGAGTTTCTTCCTTCTGGTGGCTTGGTGATCTCGCTGAATTTCAGAGTGAAGCTGCAGACCTTCGTGGTGAGTGTTATAGCTCTTAAGGCAGCCCCTCTGGAGTTGTTTGTTCCTCCCTTCCGGAGTTGTTCATTCCTCCTGGTGGGTTCGTGGTCTGGCTGGCCTCAAGAGTGAAGCTGCAGACCTTTGTGGTGAGTGTTACAGCTGGTAAAGGTATCGTGGACCCAAAAAGTGAGCAACCGCAAGATTTATTGCAAAGAGTGAAAGAACAAAGCTCCCACAGTGTGGAAGGGGACCCAAGTGGGTTGTTGGCTGGCTGGCTTGGGCAGCCTTTTATTCCCTTATCTGACCCCACCCACATCCTGCTGATTGGACAGAGAGCTGACTGGTCCATTTTACAGAGAACTGATTGGTCCATTTTGACAGAGTGCTGATTGGCGCATTTACAATCCCTGAGCTAGACACAGAGTGCTGATTGGTGCATTTACAATTCTTTAGCTAGACACAGAGTGCTAGACAGAAAAGTTCTCCAAGCCCCCACTAGGTTAGCTAGATACAGAGTACTGATTGGTGTATTTACAAACCTTGAGCTAGACACGAGTACTGATTGGTGTATTTACAATCCCTTAGCTAGACAAAGGTTCTCCAAGTCCCCACTAGACCCAGGAGCCCAGCTGGATTCACCTAGCGGGTGGCGCACCAGGGCTGCAGGCAGAGCTGCCCGCCAGTCCTGCGCCTGTGCGGTTACAAGGGCGGGGGGAGACACGGGGGTGGTGGGGTGGTCCCTGAGCCCTGTCTCTCAGCGAGGAAGCTGAGGCCTGGCGAAAATTCCTGCGCAGCGCTGGCGGGGCAGAGCTGCTGGGGTACCTACCTGGCACACCCTCTGCAGCTGCTGGTCTGGGTGCTAAGCCCCTCACTGCCCGGGCCAGTGGCTCCAGCCCTCCACTCCGAGTCTGGGGCTGCCGAGCCCACGCCCACTTGGAACTCCCGCTGGCACGCTAGTGCCAGGCGCAGCCCGTGTTCCTGCCTGCGCCTCTCCCTCCACACCTCCCCACAAGCAGAGGAAGCCGGCTCTGGCCTAGCCAGCCCAGAGAGGGGCTCCTACAGTGCAGCGGCAGGCTGAAGGGTGTCTTAAGCATAGCCAGAGCGGATGCCAAGGCCAAGGAGGCGCTGAGAGCCTGTGAGGGCCGCCAGCATGTTGTCACCTCTCACTAGGACTACAGTCACCACCACATCTGGCTTCTTTTTTTTTTTTTTTTTGAGACGGAGTCTCACTCTGTCGCCCAGACTGGAGTGCAGTGGTGCAATCTTGGCTCACTGCAACCTCTGCCTCTTGGGTTCAAGCAATTTTCCCGCCTCAGCTTCCTGAGTAGTTGGGATTACAGGCGGGCGCCACTATGCCTGGCTAATTTTTGTATTTTTAGTAGATACAGGGTTTCACCATATTGGTCAGGCTGGTCTCAAACTCCTGACTTGGTGATCTGCCTGCCTCAGTCTCCCAAAGTACTTGGATTACAGGTGTGAGCCATGGTGCCCAGACATATCTGGCTATTTAACAATTTTTTTGTAGAGACAAGATCTTGCTATGTTGCCCAGGTTGGTCTGGAACCCTGGCCTCAAGCAATCTTCGTGCCTCAGCCTCCCAAAGTGTTAGGTTTACAGGCATGAGCCATCATGGCTGGCCAAAATTACATTTTCTAAATCTAATATAGGAAATGCTTTTGAAGTACGTTTATAATTAAAAACTACTTCCACTCAAAACATTTTAGTATTGTTTAAAGAATTTATTACATTAAAAAAAGACCTCTAAACAATTGTTTTTCAGTACTTTCACCAATTTTTAGCATTGTTGGGGAACATAAAAAGACATCACTAAGCAAATGTAATACCTTTGGGACATCAGCTTTCAAACCCATCCACAATCTGATTCTAATTCTAACACTTTAATTTATTGATTGGTTATTTGGCTGATTCTTTTCACAAACACTTTATTTGCCAGATACTTTCCTATTTTCTTTTGTACTTGGACCTTCCATAACCTTTGCTGCAATTTAAAAATGCTCTATACATTGCTGCCTCCCTGCCCATAGGGATTCTTATAAATCAAAGTTCATTTATTCAACATCTACTATCCATTAAGGTACACTTAGGAACGAATTTTTTTTCCCAAATATTCTAATTCATCTTTCTTCCATTTGAAATAATTCAGTTTTCTACTATTCTGTCTAAAGAGAGTATATACTGCGAGAATTCAAGTTACCAGCTTTGGGATTAAGGTTGACTGAGGAGTTCTGATGGTGACAATTGTCCCCAGTTGAGGATGGAGTTATGCATCTGACCTTGCTGCCTGCATGGTAACCCCTTTCCATCTTGTTGGCCTAGACATGTGCTTAACTTGGGAAAATTTACAACTGAATTTAAGATGTAATAGAGCGGTTAATTCCAATCCTAAGGTAAAACATTATGGCCCTGGAGGATCTAAATTTTGATTGTAATATTTTCAAATCTGTTTATAATCAACCTAAGTGCATTTCTTAAGGTGTTCTTCTAGATCTAATTGGAATTTTATAGTTTACCCCTATATTTTAGAATTAGTTCCACAGGAAAAAGCCCATGAAAAGACCATCCATGACCCACTTATATCCTTTTCCTTCTTTTCTATTGGGATCCTCTGCTATAGCAGCACCTGTTACCTTTCTTTTTTTTCTTTTATTTTTTTTTGAGACAGTGCCTCGCTCTATCACCCAGGCTGGAGTGCAGTGGTGAGATCTTGGCTCACTGCAGCCTCTGTCTCCCAGGTTCAAGAGATTCTCCTGCCTCAGCCTCCGGAGTAGCTGGGATTATAGGCATGTGCCACAACACCCAGATAATTTTCATATTGTAGTAGAGGTGGGGTTTCACCATGTTAGTTAGGCTGGTCTCAAACTCTTGACCTCAAGTGATCCACCTACCTCGGCCTCCCAAAGTGCTGGGATTACAGGCGTGAGCCACTGTGCCTGGACTGAACCTGTCTTCTAATAGTTTCCTTCCTGTCTGTTTGCTTGTGCAATGTCTTCAGCCTCTATTGCGTTCCTTGTTCTTTTTATTCATTAAAATGCCACTAAATCTTATAGATTTGGCTCAAGACCCATTTATGTCATTATTGCTAATTAAATTGGGTCTAAATTGATTTTTTTTTTTGAGGGTCTTGCTTTGTTGCCCAGGTTGGAGTGCAGTGGTGCAGTCTCTGCTCCCTGCGCCACCTCTGCCTCCTGGGTTCAAACTATTCTCCTGCCTCAGCCTCCCAAGTAGCTGGGATTACAGGCATGTGCTACCATGACTGGGTAATTTTTGTACTTTTAATAGAGGTGGGGTTTCACCATTTTGGCCAGGATGGTTTTGAACTCCAGCCTGGAGTTCTTACCAGATAGGAAAGGCTAGATTTTCTTACCAGATTGGAAAGGCTACATTGTAACATGGCAACAAACAGTCCAAATTTGAGTCACTTAACACAAAAGTTTATATCTTTGTTGGATTTCATGTTCAACATGGGTTGGCAGTGGGGATCGCTCAGTGAAGTGACTTGAGGACTCAGGGTGAAGGGGACTATTTTGACAAGTGCTTCCATGATCACAGAAGCAGTGGAGAGGGACCATGCCACATTGACGCTTAAACCTTCTGCTTGGAAGTAAAGCACTTTCTTTGTACTCATATGAGTACATATTCCATATTCCAAAACAAGTCACATGTCCACGCTCAACTTCAAAGAGGGACAGGAAGTACACACCATGTACCCTGAATGGAGAGAGTCGGAAAGATATGGTGAATAATAATGAGATGTATCTTTCACAGAACTTATAGTGCTACATGTAAAACAAATTCCCAATGAACAGATGCTTGTTGAATGAATATTAGTTTGCCTAGGAAGGGAATTAGGGCCCACAGTGAGCTACTCAAATAGCTCCTCTATTTGAGTAAGTTTACCATAAAGGGTTTCATTTTGATGGGTAGATGGAAAGTTGTTATTATGTTTATTTAGTAAGTTGTTCCAAGCGAATGTGAAACACTGCGACTGTGCCACAGAAGCATTGCATTTTAATGTAGGGAGGGTACTAATAGGTCATCGAGTCCTTGGTCTTATCTAGCCCTCCTCCATGTTTTCCTAAAGTGGTTATTCAGCCTCTACTCTAGCACCTCTGTTACTAAATAGACTAAAAGTTCGGCAAGAATTTCTTACTGAAATAATTGGACTTCAGTAGAGTCTTCTATGTAGGTTTGTGATTTACAAATTTATACTTCTCTGTTTTACTTTTACAGTGCTTTCAATTTGGCTCTGCTCATAAATCTTGCTATCATGCTAACAACATGAAGGACATTATTAGGAAAATAGAAAGCAATTGATGCGTCCTACACCAACCTGTGGGTGAATTGTTGCTTTAATGTGGTGTTTCTGTTTTATGCCTAGGCTTTGTCCTACCTTGGTGAATACTGAGGCATAATGCTGCAATTTAGTCAGGAGAGCACCAGGTGGTACATAATGTCATCACTGAAGATGCCGTTACTATGGCATCCAGAACCCTATTCCAGCTCTATGCTTTTACCATCTTTCTCTGTTTTCACAGAGGGACAGAAGCTGCTGCAAACCAGATTTTAATATTTAAAGCATAGCTAGAAGGTTTTGTTCTTTGTCAGGATAGGTGTTCTTTTCCATCATTCTTTTTTTGTCAAGCAGTCTCACCATGCGTAATCCTCAGCTTCCTCTGGTGTCGATAGAATATTTTAAAGTATTAACCATTGTAATCTGACAGTTGAACCAGAGAAAGAGAACGAACCTCTGGGAAACATACTAGTGAATAGAAAGTTGACAGCCTTCTGTGCACTGTGGAGTCTTGCTGGTAAATTAAATGATCGTCCTTGTTTCTAACAACCTTAAAATATATAGATTGTTTAATTGGTTCTCCGGACACTGAAGGATAATCTTCCACATGGAAAATCTTTAAGGAGAACTTTTAATACAACAAAGGTTTATAACATTAATGTTCCTCTTCATTAATCCTAACAAACTTTACAGCGATAACTCAATGATAAAGTGGATATTTTAATATGACCTTTAAGAAAGAGAAAATGGAAATCTGAATGTCACAATCAGCATTTCCCTGTCTGTTCTGCAGGATGTTATTGAATGCTATGCAACAAATGATTTCACTGAAAAACATTGAGTTAAAGTAAATTAAGCAGATTTACTTACTACAAAAATTCACAGGAATATTTTAATGCACAGTGTGAATTTCTGAGTTGGCTAACGGCTGGAGTGCAGTGGCACTATCACGGCTCACTGCAGCCTTGACCTCCTGGGCCCAAGTGATCCTCCTGCCCAGCCTCCTAAGTAGCTGGGACTACGGGTGCATGCCACCATCGGTTAATTTTTGTATTTTTTGTGGAAATGAGGTTTTGCCATGTTGCCTAGGCTGGTCTCAAACTCCTGAGCTCAGGCTATCCACCCATCTCAGCCTTCCAAAATGCTGAGATTACAGGCGTGAGTCACTGTGACCGGCCTCGTTTTTCATTCCTGTTTCACCATGAAAAATTTTTTTTTAAAGAGTAATTTAATGGTTTCTTATTCCCCCAAACACATTTTAGGAAGACCTGCCCTAAATTCAGCTGTTATACCTAAGTAAAGCATTTCTCACTTAATTAAGCAATGTGTGTACAACCAGATGAAGGCATAATTATTGTAGATAACAATGGATTAACATGCTATGGCATAGTACAGATTATTGAACAGACTCACTGATTCAGCTGCACGTGCCAGGAGATTATCAGAAACTTGGACTTCTTGTGATTTGAGGGCAATT
This sequence comes from Theropithecus gelada, assembly GCF_003255815.1. Classification (NCBI taxonomy): domain Eukaryota; kingdom Metazoa; phylum Chordata; class Mammalia; order Primates; family Cercopithecidae; genus Theropithecus; species Theropithecus gelada. The sequence continues at coordinate 126,832,559 of NC_037679.1, forward strand.
GAGCAAGCTCCATTGTGAAGACGCTATCTCCTCATGAATATGAAATGTAGGTACTGACCAGTTGTGTGCTTAACATGGTGGGATACAGTCTTGTCCTTAGTTTGCTCATATTCTCATTGGAAAGGGCAGTTTTACACATATGAAAAGTGAAATATCAACATAATTAAAGATTGAATTGAATTCTAAATGTGTTCTGCAGGCAAAAGTCTGTCAGACTTCAGAAAAGGGAGAGATTAGTGGATAGGTTAGAAGGCTTCAATAGTAGGTGAAATTTGGATTAACTTTGAAGAATTGCTTAAGATTTCCAGAGGCTGAATTGGACAATGAACTCAGTAGTTCTCTCTCCTCTGCCCCCAAATATCTCTCCCCGATTATCTTATTGATGACTTGAGACATGATATATTGAATTATAGAGCATGCCACCAGATAATCCAGAAATTTCCATACTGCGCCACTCATCTCTTGTAATCTAACAAAATATTTGCTCCATCTAAAAATGGCATATACACTAATTCCTGAAAAGAATGAGGAAAAAGGCAGAAAAATAGTGTAGGGAAAAAAATTTAAAGCAGCTTTGCTGCTTCTTTGAAGATAATCCTTTGTAGGTTTCTATATTTCAACTATAGCATAAGAAAAATTGGTACTATTTCAAGCCATATGGATTTATAAAATCTTTTGCTATTTATTACACAATTAATTATGCAAAAAATGAAAAATAAAAATAAAAGAATTAAAAACATGAAACAGAAACGTAAAAATTTTACGGCCAGGCATGGTGGCTCATATCTGTAATCCCAGCACTTTGGGAGGCTGAGGTGGGAGGATTGCTTGAGGCCAGGAGTTCAAGACCAGCCTGGACAGCACAGCGAGACCCTGTCTCATATTTTAAAAAGGAGTAAAAGTTATAAGCCCCGAGATAAACAGCAAACACATAGAAAATTATACATACAATTATAAATCATTCCATGTATGTATTCGGATATATATATCCATATCAACCTATATATGGAAAGCTATATAATATATATGAAATATATATCTATGTTTGATCTGTATGTATTTTAAAAAATGGGATCATTGTGTTTATGCTGTACTGAAACCTGATTTTTTTTGTACAACAGTATTAGTCTACTTTAATATGTATCTATTTTTTATCCATGATCTGTTGAGCCCATCCCCTATTGTTAGATTTTTATTATTTTATTTTATTTTTTTGAGATAGAGTCTTGCTCTTTTTCCCAGACTGGAGTACAGTGGCGTGATCTTGGCTCACTGCAACCTCCACCCGCTGGGTTCAAGCAATTCTCCTGCCTCAGCCTCCTGAGGAGCTGGGATTACAGGCATCTGCCACCACGCCTGGCTAATTTTTGTATTTTTAGTAGAGATGGGGTTTCCCCATGTTGGCCAGGCTGGTCTTGAACTCCTGACCTCAGGTGATCCATCTGCCTCAGCCTCCCAAAGTGCTAGGATTACAGGTGTGAGCCACCGAGCCCGACCTATTGTTAGATTTTTAGATTGTTTATTTTATAGATTTGACAAATGCATATTTTCGAAGAAGTAATTCAAATGATTGAATTATAACTGCGTTCTTAAAATGAAAATCATCCAAGGTGTAAAAAGCACTATTGTTATTATTTTTGTTGCTAACCAGTCTTGGTGCTATGATATGACAGACCAGCAGCCAAGGCCCTGTGACACACTAAGAGTTTCCTAAGTTATGTCTCCTCATTTCTCAAGTGTGTTTTATAGTACAAACAAACAGTGCCCAAACTCTGAATTAGGATATTTTATTTTCAGTCTAGTTTAGAAAAAGCAGTATTTCTTTATCCTTCACTTCTTTATGTGGAGGGAGTAAAACTCCTTTTGGACACCAATGACTGCCATTTTATCCTCTTTGGGCACTTCAAATATTCTGATTGCACCTGTGTCTCAGTTACTGGCGTGGAGTCAGTCACACGCAGGGAAACTCTGACTGTTTTTGTTGTTTTTAAGCTCCCCCTGTGCCAGAGAGAGAGAGTGAGAGAGACAGGAAGAGAGTACAATACACCGATATAACAGTGGTTCTCAACTCTTGGTACACCTTAGAAACACCTGGAAACTTTAATAAATACTCTTACCCAGGCTCCTTAGGACAGGCTGATTTAATTGGTCAGAGGTGGATTCTAGGCATTACCATTTTAAAAAGTGTCCAGGTTTCCAGGTGATTCTAATGAACAAACAGTTTGAGGACCACTAATGTAGAGAAACCAATTATATATAGAGAGAGACACTAGAAATGACTTTTAATTTTCCCACAGTAGTAAGAAAGAAGCAATTTCAGAACAAATAGAATAACATAATGTTTTACTTTACAATCTAAGGAACAAATCCATAGTATGCATCATTCAGAAAGGTGGTGCAGGGAGAAAACAGAATAGGTGCCATGGGGTACAGACAAAATGATGTGTTATAGATTGTTTAGAAGGAAGTTGAGGTTGTTTAGAATGCATGTTTAGCCTTTGGGTTTGCAATCATGAAAACGATTACATTTTTCTCTTCCAAATGTCCTTTTGATTCAGACTTACATACAATATCAAGCGGAGAGAACCACTAATTTTACTCATATGGAAACTTATAATATTGCATCTCTTTTGCGGTCTTATCACAGGATTCTTGAGTTGGAAAGAGCCTCTGGAGTAATGGAATTCACGCTCCTCTTACACCCTTTTTCCCCCAACTTAAAAATTATGGAAAAATTTACATAAAATAAAATGTATCATCTTAACCATTTAAAACTCCATTTATGCTTTTGAATCCCTGCTATGACATCCACAGTAAATAGTATACATCTTTTGCTTAAATAATTCTAGTGACAGGGAAATTATTACCTCACATTTAAGGAACATCTCTAGTTGTTAGAAAATTCTTTCTCTACTCATAAAAATGTGATGTCTTATAACGTCCACTTCTTCTTTCTCTGTAGCTATCTGAAGAAAAAAAATATTTGTAGAGGTAATTGCTCCAAGTAAATCAAATAAAGGAATTAGCGATTCTTTTCTGTGTAGATGAAAAGTATAAACACTGTAAAATTACAAAACACTGTAAACTTTCTTGTGAAAACTTTCATGTGAAATGAGGTATTCTAATTAATCGTATTTTAAGTTAATTATAATTAATCATATTTTAAGTTAATCAGAGTATAGAGTTGTCCATTGGTATCTGAAAGGGATTGGTTTCAGAACCTCCCATGGATACCAAAATCCACGGATGCTCAAGGCCCTGATGAAAAATAGGCCTTGCGTATTTGCATAAACCTCTGCACATTCTCCTGTATACTTTAAATCATCTCTAGATTACTTATAATATCTAATCCAATATAAATGCTATGTAAATAGTTGTTCTATTGTATCATTTAGGGAATAATGACAAGGAAAAAAAGCCTGTACATGTTACAGTACAGATACAGCCATCTATTTTTTTCCAAAGTATTTTCCACCCGAGCTTGGTTGAATCAGGGATGCAGAACCCATGGCTATGGAAGGCTGACTATAATTCAGCTTAGTAAATCATGAGTGCCTCTGAGTTACAGAAATACAAAGAAATGTGAAACAAATAACCATAAATAAGTGAATTTGTAGTTGTTTGAACTATTTTCCAACTAGAGCAAGCTCTCTCAATCAGAGAACAAGGGTTTATACTTGAATTTCTCAGATCAATATATTTACCAGTGCCTTAGACAAAAATACAAAAAGCACATTTATCAAATGTACAGATAACATAAATCTGGGGATAGGATGAGAATGTGGGCGAATGCAGATTGCTGTAATGTGCCTAAAGGGAGCCTAAGATGAAAGGAAAAATGTGTGCTCCAAATTTTTGGTAAAATTTGGAAGATATTTTATGAAATTATCTTCCCATATTATAAACCAAACGGAAAAGGAAATAAAATCTTGACAATAAATGCCATGACTACATATAAAGCTTCGCTTTGTTCAGTGTGTTTGCATGTCATTGCCAGCCCTCATAAACACACTGGGATAGGGGCAGGGAGCCTTGATGGCCCCTGGGAACTGCAGGGGGCTTGGAAACTATTCCCACTGCACAATAGTGCTGGCTCATAAAGCAAACAAATGAACAAGAATATTCTACTTTCACTTAAAATGTTGATGTTTTATTTAACTTAGATTTTTGGCATTGATTTTGAGTTTTTAAAGGATTGCCTTCAAATATTAATTGTCTTGATTCCTTAGAGCTTAAATTTTGTGCTTGAGGTGAGTGCCTTACTTGCCTCACCGTAATCCCAGTCTTGGGATATTACATTGAATAATGATTCATTGAAATATTAGTCAGCTAGTATGAATGAAAGTAGACTAACAAGATGAAATTTCTTTGGGATAAAAGTAAATGTAAACATTTAGAAAACTGACTTAATACATTCAGGTTTGGGAATTTATGGTTTAGCATCAGTTCATGTGAAAAGGAATTAGGACCTTCAGTTGACTGTAGGCTCACTATGTACTACCAGCGTCACATAGTTATTTGAACCCTAATGAAATTTATTCTGCAAATAATAAGAAATTGCAAGGCAACTTTATTGTTCACTGATCAGGCCATTGGAGAACTTGTAGGTTCTGATTTAAAGATAGACTTTGACAAAGTAAGGCATATTCCAGGGACTAACATGAGGGAACCTGGAAATTATATCATATGAGGAATAGGAGGAAAGGGAAACATTAATTCTGGGAAGAGAAGCTTAAAAGAAGAGAAGAGGATATAGATGTGTAGCCTCCATGACAGTTATAGTTCAAATAGAGGTTGAGTTATGTGGAGGAAAGTTGTGCTTTGGCCGAGAGGGTGAATTAGATAATTTCTAATGTTTTTTTCCATTTTAATGATTCTATTACTCTGTGCCAAAAAATTACTTAGCAATCCACTTTGGAATGAACATGGTCTTATCTGCTTTGATCTTAGAGGTTCATTTACTGACCCACCTACCCATTCCTGCTCTCCTACTCAATTAAGATGGATTAAAACTAGAATAATTACGTTTGCGATGAAAGCTATTAGTCTGAGCAGATTATCTCCATGATAATCTAATTGCATAGCTGCAAATGACTTTGCATAAATGAGCATTATGACAGCCCACTTCTTTTCTTTTCTTTTCTTTTTTCCCGAGACAGAGTCTTGCTTTGTTGCCCAGGCTAAAGTGCAGTGGTGCGTTCTTGGCTCACTGCAACCTCTTCCTCTCAGGTTCAAACAATTCTTGTGCCTCATCCTCCTGAGTAGCTGGGATTATAGGCCTATACCACCACGCCTAGCTAATTTTTCTATTTTTAGTAGAGATGGGGTTTTGTTATGTTGCACAGGCTGGTCTCCAACTCCTGGCCTTAAGTGATCCACCTGCCTAGGCCTCTCAAAGTGTTAGGATTACAAGCGTGAGCCACTGCGGCTGGCCTGACAGACCATTTCCTATCATTCTTTGTGCAGAGTATAAACTGTAGCATTTTAGATGAAACTTCAGTATTAGGTTTTAACTTTGATTATATTCTTCTTAGCAAAGAAGGGGCAAGTTGTAATTTTACCTCCTAGAGAAGTGCAAGTAAGAAAGCAGGGTCAATAAAGTATCATTTACCTCTTTAAAATAAGCATACTTCTTTCTTTAGTTCAGTGACAAAATGAGAGATGATATATGTGTACATCAGGTACTGAGATAATAAAAAGCTTCAAGAAGCAGAAGTATTACATACTTAAGTAATGGTATTTAATGGGTTTAAGTCCTTTCCAAAATTAACATCTTCTTTCATCTACATTTATTTTCAAGCTATCTCCTCTGACAGCTGACTGTATTTTTTTTTTTTTTTGAGACAAGGTCTTGCTCTGTCATCCAGGTTGGAGTGCAATAGTACAAATGACAGCTCTCTGCATCCTCAAGTTTCTAGGCTCAAGTAGTCCTCCCACTTCAGCCTCTGGAGTAGCTAGGACCATAGGCATGTGCCATCTTTTTTTGTTTTTGTTGTTGTAGTTGTAGTGACAGGATCTTGCCATGTTGCCCAGGCTGGTCTCAAACCTCTGGGCTCAAGTGATCCTCCTGCCTTGGCATCCCAAAGTGCTGGGATTACAGGCATGAGCTGCTGCACCCGGCCCTGTTTCTTATTATACCTAAATATTTAAAATAATTTACTTTTCTCATATCCCATAAAGTAATTAAAGTATTTAATAAATCCTGAAAATTTCCCTTAGAAAGGCAAAAACCATTCATATTGAATAATGAAAACCTTAATTACTTATGAACACTATAACTCACTTATAAGTACCATTATTAATGGAGCTCTGATCTTATGATTTATCATCCTTCAGGCTATTGCTAATATTTATCTCTATGTGAAGTTGCAAAACTGTGAAAGACTATAAAGAGCTGAGTGTAAACTCATTACCCCTGCTTCAAAAACCATTCATTTATTCAAAAGGTATTCATGAGGTGCCCACTTTGTGCTGGACACTGTGCTTGGTGATGGGCCTGAATTGTGAACAAAGTGGACAAAGTTACTCTCATCATGAAGCTTGGGGCATAGATGATAAAAGGTTAACACATAAGTGAATAAATAATGGAATTCCAGGCATTGATAAGTGTTGTAAAAATAATGTAGAAAAGTGATAGGGTAAGGGTAATCTAAATTTGACAAGTAGAAAGATCTTTTCAGGAGGTCCCATTTCAGCAAAGACCTGAATTAGATGAGCTAAGGAAAAGTAAAAGGATATGAGACAGGGATGTGGTGGCCACATTCTGAGATGACACCGGTGGTCCTTGCCTCCTGGTATTTATGTCCCTATGGAGTTCCCATCCACACTGCATCAGGATTGGTTTGTGTGACTGGCAGAATACAGTGAAAATTGTGGTGTCCACACTCTGAGATTAGTACATAAAAGACATTGCCATTTCCCCCTTGATCTCCTGGGACATTCTCTGGGAGAAGCCAGTTGCCATATCATGAGGACACTCAAGCAATTCTATGGAGGCGATGGAACCGAGGCCTCCTGCCAACAGCCAGTACCGGCTTGCCACCTGTGTGAGTGAGCCGTCTTGGAGGCTCCCCAGCCAAGCCTTCAGATGATGGCTGCCCTGGGTGCATCTTTCTGCAATCTCATAAGAGACCCTGAGCCAGAGCACCCAGCTAATCCCCTCCTGAAATTCTGATCCACAGGAACTTGGGGATAATAAAAGTTTATTTTTTAAATAATAAAGTTTTGGGATATGTTGTTATGCAGAAATACGTAACTAATAAAAGGAGAAATCGCAAGAGTAAAATCAGAGAAGAACAAGCTTGGCATGTCTGAGGGATGAAAAACAGGCAGCGTGGCTGGAGATTTGTTGGGAGGGTGAGAGTGGCTGGAGATTTCTATTCATGACCCGTTTTGTTAAATTATAGAGGATAACCAAAATTTCATATGTACTCAGCACATACTGTGTGTTCACAGTTATTTATCTTCTTGGCTTTTGTAATTTATAGTAAATCATATATTTAAAAAATCTTCATTAGAAATCTATGTACAGGATCCGATGAGGGGGCTCACACCTGTAATTCCAGCACCTTGGGAGGCCAAGGCAGGCAGATCACTTGAGGTCAGGAGTTCAAGACCAGCTTGGCCAACATGGTGAAAATTTTGATTGGTGTCCTTTTTGATTCATAATTAAGCCAAATTTTCTGTCTCTACTAAAAATTAAAAAATTAGCCAAGCAAGGTGGCGGATGCCTGTAATCCCAGCTACTTGGGAGGCTGAAGCAGGAGAATTGCTTGAACCCAGGAGGTGGAGATTGCAGTGAGCCAAGATGGTGCCACTGCACTCCAGCCTGGGTGACAGAGTGAGACTCCATCTCAAAAAAAGAAACCTATGTACAATGTAAAATATTGTATTTCAGCTGTGGTCAGGTTACTGTACTTTCCAGCAGATACATAACACATTTTTTTCTAAAACAAGATGCTTTGGATAGATTAGACATCCTAAAGCATGACAAAGCAACTTAAATGCTCCAAGGATTAATATTATATAGAGTGGAAAATAGATATTTAAAAGAAGTCCATGTAGTAATATTTGGTTATCACTAATAATCAGACACAGATGGAGTCTTTGAGGATAAAATAAAAACACAGCAAATGATTTTTTTTTTTTTTTTTGAGACAGAGTTTCGCTCTTGTTGCCCAGGCTAGAGTGCAATGGCGTGATCTTGGCTTATCGTAACCTCTGTCTCCTGGGTTCAAGCGATTCTCCTGCCTCAGCCTCCCGAGTAGCTGGGATTACAGGCATGCACCACCACACCTGGCTAATTTTGTAATTTTAGTACAGACGGGGTTTCTCCATGTTGAGGCTGGTCTCGAACTCCTGACCTCAGGTGATCTGCCTGCCTCGGCCTCCCAAAGTGCTGGGATTTACAGGCGTGAGCCACTGTGTCCCACCTGATTTTTTTATGAAAAAGGGAATCTTTGTCCTTTTTGATTCATAATTAAGCCAAATTTTCTTGTAGAAAATAGGTTATTGTTAAAATAGAATTTTGGATGAAGCCCATGTCTGTGGAAGATAAGAATAATTAGAAAATTAATTTTCATGTATTAGGGTTTTGTTTATGTCTAATAATCAATCATTTGCTAGGTTTTCTCACCCAGGGAGTAAAAACAACTCCCCAAAGCAGTATTTTTCCAGCTTTTCTTGCATCTCTATGGGAACACTAATCCTGTTTTAAATGTTTCACAAAGAATCTTGGGCGTTTTCTCTAGAAGTTGTTGCTCAGGTTCTCCATGAATTAGCGCTTTGATTACCACCAGTTCCATTTTCCTACTCTGGATCAGATGGAGATCCTCTTGTGAACCCAGTAAGCAGCTCTGTTGCTGATGCTTGCTGATTGCTCTGCTGGTGATATTACTGATGATCCATGAAGCTTATTCCAAGGAATACAATGTTCAGAGTTGAGACTGCTGGTGCTTGCTCCAGGATTAATGAATAATATCAAATATCCGTGTCAAGATGCCACCTCTTCTGTTGAGAGCCATCAATATCTCTGCCAAGTTTGCTATCCAATATCAAGAATCCTACGTTTGTACAGAAGCTGTTATTTATTGTTGCTGTTGCAGTCCCAGCATCCAATGTAGCTAGAACCTTTTATTACAGATGTCTAGATGGAAATTCAGTGAAACGTGTCTTTTAAGCATTTCTAGATTTGTAATTACAATGACCTCAATCTAGTAGTCAGTCATAGGTCCATGGAAAACTGGCCTGGATGATAATTTGATTGATCAAGTCATCAACATTCAGAAGCATTTTCCCTAAGCAAAATATTGTGCCTGGAGTCTCTTTTGTTGTATGAAAATTTTTTTTGGAGGTGTCTCCAAAACCTCATATAAACAGACCCATTGCTAATGTATCCTGCAGCTTTCTTTTGTTCCTTATATTGATAACAAGTAGTCAGTCATCTTCAGCATTGTTGATCCCCCTTCTTTTGTACTTTTCACATGTATTTCATTACCAAATTCTATGTACATTCTGCCAAAAAATTTCTTTCCTTTACAGCCTTGCTTTTCCAATTCTACTGCACTGCCCTAGTTTAGGACTTCATCACGTTCACAGAGACCAGCAGTTTCAAAGTGTTATCTGCAGATTTCGTGGTCCCCAAAACACTTATAGGGACTCCCAAACCTATTTTTACAAAAACATGAAAAAAAATTTGTCTTTTCAACTCTGTTGACATTTGTATTAATGATGCAAAGCAATGGTGCGTCCTGAGCACAAATTAAGAGAATGCTACCAAACTGTGTGAGCAGCTATTTGATTTGATTTGATTTTTTTTTGAGATAGAGTCTCACTCACTCTGTCGCCCAGGCTGGAGTGCAGTGGTGTGCTCTTCGCTCACTGCAACCTCCACCTCTCGGGTTCAAGCGATTCTCGTGCCTCAGCTTCTCTAGTAGCTGGGATTATAGATGTGCACTATCATGCCCAACTAATTTTTGTATTTTTCGTAGTGGCGGAGTTTCACTATGTTCGCCAGGCTGGTCTCCAACTCCTGACCTCAAGTGATCTGCCCACCTCAGCCTCCCAAAGTGCTGGGATTACAGGCGTGATCCACCGCACCCAGCCCTATTTTATTCTTCATTGCCACATACTTACAGGGAAGAAAATGAGTTTCACTGAAGAATGGTTTTGATGGAGCAGTAAAAATTATTTATTTTACTAAATCGCTAATTTTACTAATCTTACTAAAATTATTAATTTTATTAAATCCTGTGAGTACACATTTTTTGGTCTCATTTTATTAAGTTCCTCAAATGATTTCAACATTTATATCCAAACGAGAGCCCCTGGTTTCCTGTATTTTTTTTTAAGAGAGCAATAACATAAAAATAAAAACCGTGATGTTTAATACTAATTTTATATGATTCATTATAATTTGTATGATTAAAATTCACTTGCAGTTAAAATTAACTTAAGATCTTAGATTTCCCCAAAGTATCATGAAAATTAATATACTTATATTGGTAAAAAATAAAACACTGGAAAATAGATGGTAGTATGTACGGGTGTTTATGCATATATATATGTATTTTTTATTTTATTTTTCACCTTTAAGCTCTTTTATTGGGCAAACATAAATTATAAGCAGTATTTTCTAGTATGTGTTAATTTTCTCTCCAGGTATTGAAAAGTATCATTTTCTACTTTTATTTTATGCTCCCCCCCCCGCTTTTTTTTTTTGAGATGGAGTCTCACTCTGTTGTCCAGGCTGTAGTACAGTGGCATGATTGGCTCACTGCAACCTCCACCTCCCAGGTTCAAGTCATTCTCATGCCTCAGCTTCCCAAGTAGCTAGGATTACAGGCGTGTACCACTGTACCTGGCTAAATTTTGTATTTTTTAGTAGAGGTGGGGTTTTACCATGTTGGCCAGGCTAGTCTTGAACTCCTGGCCTCAAGTGATCCGCCTGCCTCATCCTCCCAAAGTGCTGAGATTACAGGCACGAACCACTGCACCTGGCCTATTTTACACATATTTTTAATATTCTCTGTGACAATAGGAAATATGCATACCTTTTGCTATATACCAAAGTATGATGGTTGTATTGAGAAAAAGTGCTGTGTGATTGATTTGTGAGCTGAACTGCCTCAGATACAGGAGAACAAAGTACTTAGTGAGAAAATGGTACCCAGAATTTTAATGAGATCATCCCCAAGACTGACTTGGTGCTGAGCTCCCAACCAAGGCTGTTTCTATCCCTCTTTCCAGGACCAACATTAGATTCAGAGTCTGGAATAGGACTCAGGGTCACAAGGTCCTAATTTGAAGTAAGCAATGGCAAGGACCTAGGTGGAATATTGTTGCAGAATATTAGTAATATAATTATATTACTAATGCTGACAAAATCAAAACAAGAACAGTTCTAATTTCTAGAAACATAGATATCAACTCGCTGAGTATATGTTAAGTAGAGAAAATAATATTAACATAAATTTGTCTAAAAGACTTTGCAGAAGAGTGGGTCAAAGTAAATTTCTATGTTAAGTGAAAAAGAAGTGAGTTTTGTGTCTTTAGCTGTTAATTTTTGTTGCTCTATATTTGGATATTTAGAAGATACTTATTTGTTAGTGTATACAACTATAATATAGGCCCTTGAAAATGAAAAAAGGACTGTTATATTCCATTATTAACCAGTTTTAACTTTTAGTTGGACAAAAATATAAGGATTCCAGGTGATGGTATGTGACAATCCCTTATTTTGAGATTTGTCTTCCAACAGAGTCCACAGCTTTGTGGTCATTTGGAGCGTCTCTTCTACCTTATTCTACAAGTCCTTCACTTCTCAGTGGGAGCCCCTGGGGTTACCCATCTAGGGGTAATGTTTTTAAGGTTTTTGGGTGGATAAATACACTCCTTTTATGGACCTCTTTATCCTCTTTCCCCACTAACCAGACAATTTAACACTCTGCTCCTCTCCCTCAAAATTTTACCTTTTCATGAGTCATTCATTCCTACTGGGGACAGCTCTTTATAAACTGTAAGTGAGATTTCTATGGGACAACTGCCGCTTTTAGCATATCTCTTCTGTATCGTAATGCTACAATTACCTGTTTTTTTTTCCCTATCCAGCTTAAGTCAGATGACCAAGTGCCCTATATTTTTATAATGACTCACAGACACGATGGGTATTTAAAGAAATAGGCTTATTAGCATATGTTTTAGCATAAATTTGTGTGTGCATACACACACACAGACACACACACACAAACACATAAATGAAAAACACTGTGACAATTCTCCATGAATCTCTTTGTGTTTCTGAACATCTATGCCTTTGTTCTGGATTATTCTTTCAAGGATGTTCACATAGACAACAGTCTTGGTACACAGAGATAGTGTCTTCCCTAGGAACAAAGAGCATACAGGCTTCTTGTTCATTATAAAATACTTAAGTTTCTGAAGCTTTGGTTCCTCTCCTGTAGTGCAATTCAGCGCGTATGCAGATGTTAGCTTCATGACGTTATCTGGTCTTCATGATGCACTGTGGCAATTAGGAACTTGGTACAAGGAAATGCTGATACTATTGCTGAAATAAAGTCCTTTGCAGGGGTGGGACCAGGGTGAGACAAGAGAGACACATAGGTGAAAAATTTAAGGAGACATTCTTTTTAAAGGCTGATCTGCACTTCCATGGATCTTGAGAATAAGAGCCTCCTCAAATTGTTCACCGTAGGCACCTCTCTTGCCTTACTCTAGTCCCACTCTTTTGTGTTTGACCTAGGAGTCCCCTGTCTTCTGCAAATATGCGTGATACTGTGGCAGGCTGTTTTGTTACTTTGCAAGTAGAGTGAAATCTCAGACTCTTTGCGGTTCTTGTCAATTTTGGCAGTGAGGATGGGATGTGGATGAAGATATGGCTTTCTTGAAGAAAAACAATAAGAGCTGTGTAGGTTGATTAATAGGATTTGAAGGAAGTCCATGGGAATTGGTACCAAACGTAACGACTACATTGTATGATCACCTGAGCCATAAATGATCTTCCCATGATTTTCTGTTACTGTGGAGGAATTGGGGATGTGCTTGTAGGCCAAGTGCCAGGAAGTAGGTTCAACAACTGTTACATCAAGTGTGCCCTGTTTGCTAACTACTCTGGGTGGGGAGATTTCTTTGCCAATCTGGTGATTAATCTCAAGTGTGCTCCATTGTAATAACTAGTACTAAGATTTGTCCTGGGTGGGTAGAAACTTCCAACATCTTTCAGACAACAGTTGTAGAGATACATTTTGAGATTATCTTCCATCAGGGGTTACAGATTTGTGGGTGTTTGTAGTGACTCTTCTATTTTATTTTCAGGCCCTCAGTATCTCAAAGGGAGCTAAAAGGAGAGAAATCTGTGGTTGCTATAGGCAGAAATCAGGTGAATCATTAGAACTTTGGCCGGTTCTCGTGGGAGAGAAAAGAGCAGGATGCATATTGAGGAAGAATGGCAACAGCTGGTCTGTCTTACGGCTCAGTTAATCAGTTTATCATCCTAACCTTATATCTATCTGGATATGATGGTAAATTGCTCAGAATTTTTTGTTGCGGCTGCTATAAGGGGGTTTTGGCCTCTTAGAGCCGAGGGGAATTTTTATGAGACAGACGAGGAGTCCCTAAACCTGAAATAGATGATGTCAATAATGATAACCCTGCCGTTGTTTGCTTTGGGTCAAACAAAAGGATTGAAGTTCATTTGGAAAAGCAGCAAGCACCTGCTATACCACTTCAAACTGAAAGTGAATGTGCCTTGTTTATTGGCACAAAGCCACTCTGTCCCTCTGCGTCCCCTAATCCCTTTTTTCCCTTCTACCCTGAGCTCAGCTGGGTTAAAGAGGAAGGCGGAAGGTGACTAGGGATGGGGCTGAGGTCTCGCCTCATAAGGGGGACCAAAGGTCATTTGAAGCCACCCAAGAATGCTAAGAAACTGGAGCAGTGAGGGCCTTAAACTTTTATGATTTGATGGCTATTGGAGCCCAAGTCAATCTCCTGCTCACCCTGTGGGAGGAGGGGCCACTAAATTCATTTGATGGGGTTTGGGCAAGGTTCATAACAGGAAGGAAAAGTAGCATAACCTTGTGGTGGTTCCAATTCAATATACTGTTTTTGTTGCTTCTACATGTAAATGTATGGTAGGAATTGATCAATTTTTATATATATATATAAAATGAATATCAATTTATATATATACATAAAATATGCTTATATTTTCCTATACCATAAATGTCAGAGGAAATTTTCTTAATTGGAGAAGAGTATTAGTACCTCTGGGACTCCAAAACTCTGATAAGCCCCTTGACTACAATTCTCTGTGATTGATGATATTGCCAGATGGGACATCTGGCAAAGAGGGAGGCATGCCACTTCCATGATATGGTTACCAGGCACACTGTTTGAAAAGCAGCTACTAGATTGCTACTGGGCACTTTTTGAAATGTGAGCTATGGAGGCCTTGTGACTCTCTGGCTTGATACCCTATTTTGGGGTGGGTCAACTTGGACTGAATAACTCATAAAGTAGGAAGGGTCTAAGAATCCTCACTTGTCAAGTGGAAATATTATATTCAAGAATGCAGCTGGCTCATCGCCAGAGGATCTTTTCAGTTCACAGGTACTTTCTTGCCCTAGTCAGTTACACTTGGTAGATTGGTGATCCACCACAATTTACACAGCAACCGATTATTCATGAACTTTTAGGTTTTCTCAAGTTTTCTCCATTAATACCATTGAATTTGTATTTTGGACTATGTCTGTATCTATAGGGAAAATTTCTAGCTGGAGAATTCTTGGGTCAAAGTACATGCTTATTTGGTTTTCATTCTTTTATTTAAGGTAACTAAACACTTTAGAGTCCTTATTAATGTCAGAACTGGCACTAATGTTGCTCTCAGTCTGTTTCTTACTGATGGTTAATTGAGGAATATTTGTAAAACTTAAAATACACAATTATACAATGAAAAACCTCTCTCTCACCCCTTTCCCTAGCCACCCAGTTCTCCTCCCTGTAGGTATCCAGGGCTATCCTTTCAGAGATATTTTGTTTAAATATAATCCAAATGCATTCATAATTTTCCCCTGCCCTAGTTTTTTTTTAAAACTGAAATGATTATTTTAATACTGTTTTGTATCTTTTTTATTTTAATATTATGCTTTTGAGATATTTCCATATGGGTGTATGAAGAATCCCCTTATTAGTTTTTCATGGCTTCATAATTTTATGATATATGGGCATTCCTCACCATGCCCAATTGGTCCTAAACTTTTTTTTTTAACTTAGCTGTCAATGATAGTACCATGGACAAGATGGCCAATTGGGTTTTTCTATTGCTGGATAATTAGTCTCAAGTTAGACTTTTTGTTTGGTGGCAATTTTTTGCCTCCCTTAATTTCTCAGTGATTGCACTTTATATAATGGGAGCTCCCTCACAGGTTTATGCACACAGTATATTAATACTCTTCATGGCCGGGCACAGTGGCTCACGCCTATTAATCCCAGCACTTTGGGAGGCTGAGGCGGATGGATCACTTGAGGTCAGGAGTTCTAGGCCAGCCTGGCCAACATGGTGAAACCCCATCTCTACCAAAAAATAAAAAAATTAGCCAGGCGTGGTGGTATACACTTGTAGTTACAGCTGCTCAGGAGGCTGAGGTGGGAGAATCATTTGAACCTGGGAGGCGGAGGCTGCAGTGAGTTGAGATCATGCCACTGCACTCTAGCCTGGGTGACAGAGTGAGACCTTGTCTCAAAAAAAAAAAATACTATTAATAATCACCCTGTTTATTATCTGACTTATTTTACATTGTTCATAACACAACCTTTTTGCCCTTTTATCCCAGGTGCTGAATAAAGGGTTTCAAGGTTACTGTATGCCCTGAAATTGGGCAAGGAGCTTTAAGAGGGAACTTTAAGAGTTTGCCAGAGAAAACTCAAGATGTTTCTACATGAAGAAAATGGTTTCAGACATTTGACATTTTTATTTTTGGCCTACTCTTTGTGATGGTTGTTAGCAAAGACCTAGAGTGGTTGTATGGCTATTTGCAAAAGCTGAGTGTGAATTGATATTGGCTCAACTTGAAAACTTTGATATTTGATGTTTGTGTTCAAAATTGGAAATAAAGGTGTTTAAAAGGATGATATATGATTATGGGTGGCATATAAGACTTTGCAGAACTTACCTGCATACTTACATATTTTCTGCCAAAATAGTTGTTATGATGTTAACCTATGCTTGGCATGTTTATCTCCATACCTTCTTTGGTTTAAAGTTTATTCTAATTAAAACCCTAATTAGTAATATTTGTATTTACTGGTAGCTTAGCTGTCTGAGTGTAATCTCATTTTGTTTGTTAATTGGTTTGCATTATTAGCTCATTTTAAATTGCCAAGAAAAATCCTGAAGACAAGTGAACATAATTAAATTGGAGCATAGGTCACTTCTTACTGCCTCTTTTTCCAGTGAGCAGAGAACTTCTATAGACAAAAACAAGGTCTACTTTAAAGAGAAATAACTAAGGTTTGTATTTTAAGTAAGGATAAATCCTATTGTATTTAAGATGATAGTTGTGAAATTTGATTGTTATGAAATATGAAAAGGTAAAAGTGAGACTTATTTGAAGATTCATGCAATAATTTTCTTTTTTGAGCAACATTTAAGACTTCATAGGGGGTGCCTTTTGGTAAAGAAGCAGAAACTTTGGAGTTAGATAGACCTGGGTTGGGGCTCGGATTTGACATTTACTGTTTCTGAGATCTTGGTTAAATTACAGGTTGAGTGTCCCTCATCCAAAACGCTCGTGACCAAGAAATAGGGGCTTTAAATGGGTTGTGAGTAAATAGACTGTCAGTAAATACGCTGTGAGCAAGAAAGTCTTGACTATCACTATAGATAAAACATTTGATGTGCAGATTTGCCTGATCTAACACATTTTTTAATTATAGAAATGTAATTCTGTATTTTCACAACTAAATTAATCTTTTCTCCTTCTGGTTAATTGGGGAATTGTTTTTTACCTGGAACAATAAACATATGATATGATCAAGTTCAATAATGTACTCTTCAAATTGATGAAACAGTTCTTCAACTAGTCTCACATAATTATACCGCATATTTGAAAAGTATTCATTTCTTATAATATGACATTTAAATCAGTGGTTAAAAATGAGCACACAGACAGAATATGCCAACAAATCTTGCTTTCCAGTGTGGCGGTGGAGAAGAGGTGGGAGGTAGGAGGGAGAAGGGGAATTGAGAGGTAGCTAAATCTCTAGATCAATGAAAGTAATTAAAAAACAATCTTGAAAAATTTGATGAATAATTAGTGCTAACAAACTCAATAGAAATCAAAACTAGTTAATATACTTAAACAGGAAAAGAGTCTCACAGATAAAAGATAGAGAATGGTCATTTATTTATTCACAAATATTTATTTAGTGACTATGATGTAAAAAATAGAGCTATAAACTAAAGAATATGTGGGCTAATTGAAAAAAATGTATTTATGGTAGAAAGAAGTGAAGTCAAATATTTTATTCAGTTTACAAATGAAAGCCTCATAGATGTAGCTAAAATTACCATCCTAATTATTGTAAAAATTACTACTTTTGAAATGAAAATATGTAAAAACATGACAAATTTCCCCCACTCATTCAACTCCATTTTTCATAGTACCTTTTGTGCCTATCCTTTCCAATCTTTTCTTAAATTTTATACAGACCCAGTGAAAGACACATACGTTGCACACACATATATACACGTACACTCTCGTTACCAATTTTCTGTATTTGTTCTTACACTGTTATAAAGAACTACCTGAGACTGCGTAATTTAGAAAGAAAAGAGGTTTAATTGACTCACAGTTCCACATGCTATACAGGAGACTGTGGAGGCCTCAGGGAACTTATACAATTATGGCGGAAGGCGAAGGGGAAGCAAGCACGCCTTTGCATGGTGGCAAGAGAAAGAGAGAGACAGAGAGAAGGGGAAAGTGCTACACAGTTTCAAACAACCAGATCTCTAGAGAACTCTATCAAAGGACAGCACTAGGGGGATGGTCCTAAATCATCAGAAACCACCCCCATAATCCAATCACCTCCCACCAGGCCCCACCTCCAACACTGAGGATCACAATTCAACATGAGATTTGGGTGGGGACACAGAGCCAAGCATATCATATACCTTACTTCACAAAAATGAAATCATACTATAATATTCTATAATACTAGCTTTGTAATTAATGTTATTATATTCATGGCTAGTGTCCTAGGAAAAAATGCTAGGTTATAGGGAATGCATATTTTATAATTTCATGGACAAATTACTTTTACATAGGTTATATTAATTTAGATTAGGAGATTTCCAGGTTGCCAAACACTCCTGCTAGCATTGGATGCTATCTTCTTAAATCTCCCCATTTCCACTGGCAAAAATTATAAAGGTTTAAACTTTTTAGGTAGCCAAATCTGTGAGACTTTCCTTTACTAATTCTGGGTTTCCAATTTTACTTAGAAAGCCTTCCCCTCACCCTGCATCAAACAGTTGTAAAGTATTATCCTATCTGTATGTATTAATATTTTAAAAGATACATTGCTTACATTGAGTCCTAATATTTTGTTTTATGTATGTTGAGAGATTATAAATTCACTTAAATGACTTCTGAATTCACAACTAGTCGTCGTAATACCTGACAGAGCAGGAGCATTGCCATCTTGGACAAGCCTCTCATTCTAAAGTTCACCTTAATAAAAAAGTCGCCTAAATCCAAAGGGCATCAGCATAATGGCTAAGGTCGGGATAACCATAAACCACAAGTAAAATCTCCAACCAGAAACATTCCAAACTCCTCCCTGACCAGAGACATACTAGCCCCCAGATAACCCCCCACCGGCCGGGAAGACGCCAGCCTTGAGATAACCCTGCTCCAAGCCAGAAAGATGTCTGCCCCAAGATAACCTCCCCTCTCCCCAGAGACATTCCAACCCTGTGACAAAACTTCTCCCTCACACAGAGACATTCCAACCCTGTGATAAAACTTCTCCCTCACACAGAGACATTCCAACCCTGTGATAAAACTTCTCCCTCACACAGAAACATTCCAAGCTTCTAATAAGCCCCCTCACCCTAAAACCAATATAAACGCTTAGTCTGTAAGAGAAAGCGCTCCTGACTGAAACTGGCCAGAAGCCCCTCTCATTTTTTATTTAAAGTAAACCTGTCTTTAACTTCCAGCTGTGTTTTGTGTTTCTTTCCTCTTTAACTCTTACAATACCATTTACTGAACCATACATGGTCCTTTTTGATGTAAGAGTTAAAAAGAAATTGTTTAGGCAGATAGGGTAAGGAAGTCCTCAGTAAGGTTTTCCTTTTAATGAAAAGCAGTCCCCAAATCATTTCTTTTCTAACAAACAGCAGCCTTTAAAATCGATCTGCAGACACAGATAAGCAAGCTGGAAACTTGCACGGGTGAATGCCAGTAGCTGTGCCAATAGGAGAAGGCTACCTGGGGGCTAGGCATGTTCAACCTGGTGGCTCCATCTTCTCTTTTGTCAACCACATGTACAGTAAGGAGCAGGCAACATGGCGCCTGCCAGATAGATTCCATCTGCATAATAAAAGATTAGGATTGGGTGGTCAGCTTCTTCCTGTGCTATGTAAATGGCACACCTAGTCTAGCCAATCTGTGGGCCCTGTGTAAATCAGATACCGCCTCCTCAAGCTCCTCTATAAAACCCCATGCATTTCAGTACTGAACCGGAAGATCCACTGAAGGCCCACTCTCTCTCTGTAGGAGAAAGAGCTATTCTCTTTTTGCTTTCTGTTGCCTGTTAAACCTCTGCTCTTTTTGTTTTTTTTTCTTTTTTGAGACAGAGACTCACTCTGTAGCCCAAGCTGGAGTACAGTGGTGCAATCTTGGCTCACCGCAACCTCTGCCTCCTGGGCTCAAGCGATTCTTGTACCTTAGCCTCCAAGTAGCTGGGACTACACGCTACATTTTAGTTTTGTTCCCTCACTTTGCTTTTGTGTCCCCTTTTCTCTCTGTCTCCTCTGTCATCTCTCCCTTTACCTCATTTTCAGGGTGCATGTGTCTGTACACTCATACACAGTTCCTGTATCTCATGATGGTAGGGTGGGGTGCCTTTGTCTTTGTCTCTGTAACTTTCTGAATGTTTATGTTTTTTTCTGTTACTGACTCTAATTTTCTCCATTTTTCTCTTTCTCTCCTTCTGTCTCTTTCCAGATAAATGAAATGCTACCTGAAGTTTACTATTGTCTGTTACAGCAACATCCAAAGGACAAACCAAGAAACTAAGTATTCCACAACACAGTCACTGAAACATAAACCCAACCACTGCATTCATAACTCTGAAGGCAGCCCTGCTCTTGACCACATAGATCCTTTATGCTTTTATCATCACAACTTTGGAGAACAACTTCAACTACTGTTTTGAAAAAGTGTTAATGCATTGATTATTAATAGAGATTTGGGGCAAAAAACACTTACCTCTTCATCATTTTTGCCTCCTCCTTACTGGAAATAGAATTGGGACCAGCATTTAACAACAGGTAGAAAAAGGGAACATTCCTGGCTCAGACTTCCCAGATACCATTCAGACAATCTTGAAGAGATTTGGGAAGTCTCAATACCTCACAGTTTTTAGAGTTTTGACAGAGCAGAGACCTATTTTTCAGTGTGAAATCAAGGCCAAATAGCCCGGTAAAGTAGATGATGGTAGAACTTGCATTTCATGTTCCTTCTTTGTGGAAAGGATGAAAAACCATCAGTGATAATTTCCAGTCTCAGTTGCAGGGAGGGGTCTGGACATGAATCAGGTCCTGCTGATGAGAAGCACTTGAAGAGTGGGGAGGCAGAAGAAGAGGGGGTTGTCTTCCTGACAAGCATGCTCTGGCTGCAGGTTGACATGGCTGGCCTCAGCCTTTCCTTTTCTAGACTCCAACTTTGTGGGTGTGAGGCTTTCAGGGATGCCGCCGCAGCAGTGGGAGCAGCAGCTCCAAAATTCTGAATGCTAGCTAACTAGTGTGACTTTGATGCAGTAGTGGCTGCCTGACTTTAGTTTGTTCCATATGCTTGGGACAGGCCTGCTTTCTACCCATTGTATCAGTCCTCTTCACTCTAAAACCTGCTCTTAGTGGCCCTGCTCTGTTGCCTGCCACTGCTGCCTGGCCCGAGTGGTTCTCTGCACTGTAAAGACAGATTCTAGACGCTGGGAACTCATGCCTCAGACGCTATGTCCAGCAAAGGCTCTGTGGTTCTGGCCTACAGTGGCGGCCTGCACATCTCCTGCATCCTCGTGTGGCTGAAGGAACAAGGCTATGATGTCATTGCCTACCTGGCCAACATTGGCCAGAAGGAAGACTTCAAGGAAACCAGGAAGGCGGCATTGAAACTTGGGGCCAAAAAGGTGTTCATTGAGGACGTCAGCAGGGAGTTTTTGGAGGAGTTCATCTGACCAGCCACCCAGTCCAGCACACTGTATGAGGACCACTGCCTCCTGGGCACTTCTCTCACCAGGCCCTACATCGCCCGCAAACAAGTGGAAATCGCCCACTGGGAGGGGCCAAGTGTGTGTCCCATTGCGCCACGGGAAAGGTGAGCGATCAGGTCCAGTTTGAG
Source organism: Theropithecus gelada (assembly GCF_003255815.1). Classification (NCBI taxonomy): domain Eukaryota; kingdom Metazoa; phylum Chordata; class Mammalia; order Primates; family Cercopithecidae; genus Theropithecus; species Theropithecus gelada. The sequence continues at coordinate 126,854,203 of NC_037679.1, forward strand.
CTCACCCGCTACTCACCAGCCCCCCAGATAAAGGTCATTGCTCCCTGGAGGATGCCCGAGTTCAGGTCAAGGGCCGCAGTGACCTGATGGAATACACAAAGCACCATGGGATTCCCATCCTGGTCGCTCCCAAGAACCCGTGGAGCATGGACAAGAACCTCATGCATGTCAGCTAGGAGGCTGGAATCCTGGAGAACCCCAAGAACCAAAAGCCTCCAGGTCTCTACACGAAGACCCAGGACCCGGCCAAAGCCCCCAACACCCCTGACATTCTCGAGATCGAGTTAAAAAAGGGGTCGCCGTGAAGGTGACTGACGTCAAGGATGGCTCCACCTACCAGACCTCCTTGGAGTTCTTCATGTACCCGAAGTCATGGGCAAGCACGGCGTGGGCCGTATTGACATTGTGGGGAATCGCTTCATTGGAATGCAGCCTCAAGGTATCTAGGAGGCCCCAGCAGGCACCATCCTTTACCACACTCGTTTAGATATCGTGGCCTTCACCATGGACTGGGAAGTACACAAAATCAAACAAGGCCTGGGCTTGATATTTGCTAAGCTGGTGTATACCGGTTTCTGGCACAGAACTGAGTGTGAATTTGTCCGCCACTGCATCGCCAAGTCCCGGGAGCCAGTGGGAGGGAAAGTGCAGGTGTCTGTCTTCAAGGGCCAGGTGTACGTCCTCGGCCGGGTGTCCCCACTGTCTCTCTACAATGAGAAGCTGGTGAGCATGAACATGCAGGGTGATTATGAGGCAATTGATGCCACCGGGTTCATCAACATCAATTCCCTCAGGCTGAAGGAATATCATCGTCTCCAGAGCAAGGTCACTGCCAAATAGCCCCCTGTACAATGAGGAGGTGGGGCCTCCTCAATATGCAGCACCCCTAAGTACAGGTGCTAGTTGTTGTGATAGTTTGTAATTGTGACTTGCTCCTCCCAGCTGGCAGCGTAGTGGGGCTGTCAGGCCCCAGCTTTGTTCTCTGGTCCCCCTGAAGCCTGCAGATGTCATCATTGAAGGGAAGGGTGTGGGGCAGCTGCGGTGGGGAGCTATAAAATGACAAAAGATAACCGCCCCCCCCAAAAAAAACAACTGCTCTTAGTTTGGACAGTAAACTTAGTAACCCTATCTCTAATTCTTCCAATAATTTTGTAAGTACTTAATTACCTGCATTTAAATTCTTTCTGTTTGAAACGCCTAGAGTAGTTACTGTTTCCTTTATGGAATGCCAGCTGATGTGAAACACAGACAAAACCAGATGGTGGTTAAAGGTGATAAAGACAGATTTTATTCAGTACTAACTCTCGTAATAGGGGAGACTAGCCAACGTAACCTGAGCTCAACTCTGCTGTAACAAAAGGTGGGAGACTTTTTAAGTATTGGGGTGTGCTGAAGGAAAAACACTGACGAGTGTGGGGCATTTGGTCTTTGTCACTAGGCTATCTAGGTTTGCTACTTGGTGCTTATCTGGAGGAGAAACAAACTTCTTGCATCTTTATTACAGGAGAAGTTGTGCAAGCTGGAGCAAGGGGCTGCAGATGTTAGACCCTTACCTTCACACGGAGAGGAAGAGTTATCTCCCTAATGCTTGCATTTCAGAGAGAGGGCTCCCAGGTCCTTGAGGAGACAGTTGTACGTGGTAGAAGATTTATGTCTCGAGGGCAGAGAAAGGATTTATAATTGCAAGCTTTCGCAGGCATTTTAAGAGGGAGCTGAGGTCATAGTAGGAACAAAATCTTCATCTGCTAGAAGTCATACTAGGGTTTGGTCAAGAACAGAGTCTTTGTCATGAATGTACCTGAGATCATGAGATTTTGCTTGAATTACTTTGGGAATATACCATAGCTCACAAGGCATGGTATATAGAACTTGATTTGAGCAGTCATCTTTTTTGAAAATGACTACCAGAGGATCAGTGTGACCCAATTTCCAAGACCAAGAGGCACCTGGAGTGAGAAGTGTTGGTGTACATATTTACGAATCTAAAACAGTCTTTTCCTTTTGTATTGCTAGGAATAGCCTTTTCTATTTGTAATAAAAACAGCTGTTCTTTTTCCATTGGGTTTTGAAAAGATATTTACTTTAATCTCTTTTTTCATTTTGAGACGGAGTCTTGCTCTGTCACCCAGGTTGGAGTGCAGTGGTACAATATCGGCTCACTGCAACCCCCACCTCCCTGGTTCAAGCGATTCTCTTACTTTAGCCTCCTGCGTAGCTGGGATTACAGGCACGTGCCACCATACCTGGCTGATTTTTGTATTTTTAGTAGTGATGGGGTTTCACCATGTTGGCCAGGCTGATCTCAAACTCCTGGCCTCAAGTGATCCGCCTGCCTCGGCCTCCCAAAGTGTTGGGATTACAGGCGTGAGCCACTGCGCTAGCCTACTTTAATCTTTATCACCTCAATTTCTACTCATCCACATCCATTCCAACCAAGTAGAGAGGCAGTAAAGAATGATTAAAATATTATAGCTTGTGAATATAATGCAGACTGTGTGGGATCTTGTTTGTGACCTGAACTTTGAAAAGGGGCCTAAGGCACTGCTGTTCCTGTGACCAAGCCTCCACATTAAGCTTCCTGGCATTCTTTCTGAGTCTGGCCTGCTGGGGATTGCCAATTCTGTGTGCGTTTCTGATCAACCGTCAATATTTCAAGGCTAAGAATTTTGGGATAGAGGTGATGCATATTCCAAATCTCTAAATCATTTCCACTCAATACTCTTTATTATAAGTGGAAGAATTTATTTGTTCTCTGAAAGAGGCACAAAGCACATTTGATTATACCACTTTGCCTGACACTTGATTTATTTTACCAGTAGATCTGTTTTTAAAAATAGAAAGCAAATTATTATGCCTGAGTGACTTCAAAGCCTTCGCATCATTCCAATTAGCAACCATGTTGCTCCCATGGAGGAGAGAGAGGGGCTGAGGGTATGTGGGAGTGAAAAGGAGACAGGTAGGAGGGGAGAAGGAGTCAAAGAAATGACAAGGAAGGGCAAGTTGCCAGGAGCTCAATGGTTTGAAATTCTAGCCTGCATGCATTCCTTATTGTAGTTCCTCAACTAAATGAAAGCTTGCTTGTCTTGGAAAGAAAATTAAGAAGATTACAGTATGAAGGTACCAAGTAAAAGATCAGACACATTCCAAGGTGACTGGACTAGAATCTACAGAAAATATTTTCATAAAACATTTTCCACAGTCAGTCCCTTTGTAAAAACATGATTTGGAGAGAGTGGTATAAACACATAAAAAACACAAGCATTTCAATATTGGTTATTTTCCTCTTTATTTTGATTTTATTTTGAGGAGGCTAGAGAATGAAATAACGTCTTCGGAAACAGCTTAAACAAGTCAGTTCAAGACAATCTCTGGTAAGAACTAAATTATTTACTGCTTTAATTTTCATAAGCTTTCTCACCATTAGTTTCATCTTCATGTATTATGTTTTTGTTGGACCAAGAAATTCAAGTATTTTATTTTTCTTTATGCTCTTTTGATTTCTGAATTCTTTGTTTCCATTAGTTTCATCTTCATGTATTATGTTTTTGTTGGACCAAAAAATTCAAGTATTTTATTTTTCTTTATGCACTTTTGATTTCTGAATTCTTTGTTTCTCTATGTAAGAGAGTAAAATAATCCCCAGACTAAGCCATTCTGCTAAGAACTTGGAATGCCTTGTTTTGACTTCCTGTGCTGAACTCTGTTTTAGTGTTCAGACTAATTTCCTTTGAAGAATGCTCCTCAGGCCCCAGTGCTTTTCCTGAGTTTCTGATGTGTCAAACTTATTTTCTCACTGGACCTTAAGGACTATCTAGGCTTATTGTTAAGAATTACAGATAACCCAGGAATTTGCAAGTATAACTGACATATACAAAATGAATCATACTTACTCTTCAGAATTGCATGGCTTATCACCTAATGCATTTTAAGGCACTACTATATTTTCTTCTTTTCTTCCTTTCTCTCTCTGCTTTCCTTCTTTCACTCATATACATAACAGTTACTATCAGCCAGACTGATAGTAGCTGGAGACAGTGAAAGGCAAAGCAGCATTGAAATATCACTAGTAAATCTGTAAGCTTTACCAGAAAAAACAAAGGGTGGAATCCATAGACATACCCAGTTACTAAAAATCAGATATCATAGGAAAATGTCATTGGAGATATAGCCCCAGAAACTGTGCTGCAAACAGCCATTGTTTGAAAATGGAGAATATGTCTTTTATGAGGTCTTCTTAGCATAAGAGGTATATTTGTGAATATCATGACTAGAACACATTTTCAGCTAAGTAAAAGGTGACACTTCTTTCTTCCTCCCCTTCTCTCACCACTAACCCCACTAACTTAGTAGTTAACCCCATTAACTTCCTTAAATTTGCCCATTACCACTGACTATGAAGGAAGGTTTTGTCTTAGTTATAATCCCTCAAAAGTGGAATTGGAAAGCAGTACTTGGAGGTGGGTAGTTTATCTGGGGGGATTCCAGGATGCATAAAAGAAGGAGCTAAGAGAGTGAGTGAAGACAGGGAGTATGAACCTAGAACAAACAAAAAGGTCAGAATCTAGTTCAAAGAGAGTGTATTCAAGCCTAAAGGTTGAGAGGGGCCACCCAGGAGCATAGATTCAAGTTGCCCAGGATATACATTTTGGTTAGCAGCCGTTAAAAGCGGGTTTTTAAGGAAAAAGAAGAGGCAGTTCCTAAGTTGTTTACCAAGATTTATGTTAAGATTACTAAAGCTATTGGTAGGCTGTACATTGTTCTTTGTATCACATATTCCTGGAATTTGAAGACTGTGGGTGAGACCGTGCATCATGAAAAAGATGCTTTTAAACAATTGCCTCCAGGCATGGGTTCAGGCGCTGGACTGAACCATGTTTCTTAGTGCCTGGTAAGTTTTGTATACCCCAGGTAGCTCAGACAGCTCTAAGCTATTTTTCTTTTCTCAAGAGAAAAGCCACTTGAGGGTGCATTCATAGAGGTGGGTTACCTATATAGGCAATAGGGTTCTGTCTAGCTGGGGACACGCTCAGGCACTTAGACTTGTTCTGCTGAGGGACAAGGAAATTGCGGTATTTATCCACCTACTCCCTCTCCTCATTGGTTGAGGGTTGCTCTTCGTGTTGAATTCCTAGCATTTCCAGATTGCTTTTAAGTATGGATTGAAAGAGCCTTGCTTATAGTAGCTTTGCACCATATTATCAAGAATAGGAACTGCAAAGCACATCCAAAGGAGAAAAAAGTCAAGAGTTTTACACTGCTAGCTGTGCATGCAAGTAGCCTAAGCAATCTCTCACAGGCGAGAGAGAGCCCGCAGGTGGAGAGACAGACAGGGAAGGGTATTTGAGGTGGGAAGTTACCAACGTGCCTATTGTCCATACAACTACAGGAACTCAGAGTTGAGGCTGAAGGGATATGGAAGGGAGTGTGGCAACAGCATCTGCTGTGGTTCTTCAAGTCTTTAGATTTTTCACTTGGTGGAACTTGAACTACATTAAGATTGATGCTTCAAAGCCCCTTTAGTGGTTACTCTTGCTGGTAGTAAGTCTGCACAAGCTAGGTGAAGTATGCCTTCATATATCGAACACACATGCTCTAAGTCTGCACTTGCTAGGTGAACTGTGCATTCATATATTGGAACAGTTATAGAGACAACTATAAAAGTTTCCCAGTGTGAGCAGTATGGGGAGGGTCAGGTCTTTATGTCCCAGAGCCCATCACCACCCTCAGTGCAGTCTGCCAGCATCTTGCTCCTTTAAGAATCTCATTTTCAGACAAGCATACTACAGTGGCGAGTGAAATTATTCTCTGTAAAACTGCTTAGAGATTCTTACAGGAACTATTTCCCCTGTGTTAAAAACAGTGAAAAAAAAAACTTTAAAAAATAATATTTCCTTGGCAGTTACAAACTAATTGACATAACCATATTAACTTCTATATAATCATATTATTATATATATAATAAATATATTTACAATCACTCAGTTGGATAGGTTTAGCATGAAAATACATTTTAGGGTGGGTAAAATAGGGTGGTCAAAGCTATCGTTTACGTCTGAATAGCAATAAGCTGTTAATAGTTCACCCAACCAGTTATAGCAAGATAAAATGTAATTCATAGGCAAAAAAGACAATGCCTGCTGCATAGTTTAGGAGGCTTTACCATAATTAGTGCATAAGAACCGAGATAATGATTTTGTTATTATGAGGGATAAGGTAAACCCAACCAAATTCCAAGATCTGTATGCATTTAGAGAATATTCTTTTTAAAGAGAACGATTTTATGTGCAGTACCCACAGTTGGGCACTTATAAGTAAATGGACATTTTTCAACTCTGTGCTATCTTCTGTATATTCTCTTTATGTACAGGCAGAAATTAATTCAGCAGCTAGTCAAGATCACCAACTACGTGTAGTGGTCTGTGCTACTAAAAATAGTTCTACAGTATTTAATTTACACTTAATATTTGGTATCTGGTGCTGACACAATCTATAACTGGGGAGAATTATGAGGAAGATCTGACAAATTTTTCTTGAAATAGGGTGAGCAGGAGGAATATTTGGTATATTTCTCCTGTGGGATAGTTTATTCTTTTCATGCTTATTTAATGTCTATTATGTACATCATTAAAGATGTAAAGATAATAGAACATGGTACTTTTGTTTGATGACTTTAGTCCCTTGGGGGAGACAAACCTGCAGTTTTTTTGCATCATATTTCCTGTTGCTTGGTGACAAAAACGCATTCTCTTACGTGCCTCTGAGGTTAGACCCAAGTGACTAAAGCCCTTATAAACATTTTCTTGGGTTAAGATTTTAAATTACATTTTCAGAAAGATTTAACCCAAAAACACTACTTTAGTGCGTTTTGTTTATTTCTCATCTTTGTAATGAGTGATTGGACTTGCTGCTATTTAAGTTCTCATATAGCTATAAAGAATTCTACATTGCAATATAAATGGGTTAGGGTACAGTGGAAAAGTCTTACAAGAAAAAATAAGTCTCCCAACCTGAAGATCTTCTATGACCACATAAATAATACTATGTACATTAGAGCACTTTTACTCAGGCCTAATGAGAATTTTCTAGGAGTACGCAGCTATGAAGTGTCACATTTGAATTATTCACCCGAATGAATCAACCTGAATTTTTAATATTTTAATTTACACCTATATTACACATTCATGTTACTTAGAAAGTTTACACAATTGCATATTGAAACCTCAGGAAAACAAAGGCAGTAGATTTCACTTTATATTTGTCAGATGTAGTGCATTCCTGGCATGCATATGATTAAATAATTTGGGGCAATTGTGCTTTGGATGTAATCAAGAACATAAAACTTGTCAGCAGTAGATGAGCTGTAAGAACTGGCTAGGGCAGACCCCTGGGAGAGATAAATGTTTTATTTTGTCGTGTTTGGTATGCAGCATCATTTTGATTTTTATTAGATTAGTCTTTTCTTTTGACTTCTTTTCTTGCAGGCTCTTTCTGAAGGCAACATTATAAGGCTTCAAAAATAGCACAGTGAGCCAAGAGAAACTGCAAAGACACCGCTGTGGGATGGTGATTTGGATATAAAATTCTCTGAGCCAGGTGACATGTTTATGACTAACTCACGTCAGACTTACTCATTTAGTATTGGCACTATTTCAAGTAAAAAAGAATTCTCTTTTTCTAATCTTTCAGAAGATATTATTAATTTAAAAGATAGCTAAAAGGTGCCATGAGGTTGAGGACAAAAGCAGATGGCATATTCCAGTGTGTGTTTCTGTCCCCTGACATGGAATGGTCAGTGGAAATCCTGTGATTATTTTTTGCAGGGTATGATAAGCTGTTGGACCATCTTAGACAACCATCTAGACCCTGGAGCCATTGTAGTTTGGGTAAGAATGCTTAAGTAAGGGGTGGGGGACAGAGAAGGATGTTTTGGGGAGGGGTATCAATATTCTTTCTATGCTTTTGCACCCAAGTACCCGGGAAATCTTCTAAGGCTATGTTTATGCAGTACCTTCTATGTGTTAGACCACTGTGCCATGTACTTTCTTATGTTCTCCTATTTAATCCTTTCAGTGAGTCTTTGAGCAAACTCCTGTCCCTGCAACCGGAATTTCCCCAAGTTTTACCTGTCTGAGGGCAGAGATGAAGTCCTGTTAATACTAACACCCAAATTGCAATGACCCTTTGCCCCTCCCTGTGTGGGAGGACTAGCCCTTCTAGTCCTCCTCCATGCCTGTCTCAGGAGGGTCAGAAGCAAGGCTGCTTCGTTTTTTCCAGGCTGACTCCTGCCTTGCTGTGGTCAGCACTCCTCCTGCTGGAAATGCTTTCTCTGAGCTTTACTGCCAAGTAGATCTTCAATGGGCTGGGAGCTGCCCTTGGACCCCTTTGCCCAAGATCTGAATTGAGGGCAGTGGCAGCATGGGGTGCTGTAAAGGGCAAGAGGGATTCAGTTTAAAGGATGACTGCATTCCATCTCTGTGGAGCCCCTTGAAGTACACAACTGATGTACACGGCTTGTGCTACTAATTCCCAGCTCCATCTCCCCTGCCTCCCTCTGCCCCACCAATTATTGCTTGTCAAGCTTCTGTTCCTAACTCCTCTTTTCATAGGGACTCAGGTCATGGGAGGAGACACAGGCCATGCCTCTTTAGTCTGTTCCTCTTCCCTATCCCTTCTTCTTTCAGGCATCCTAGCGCTGTCCTTTCTCCTCTACTTAGCCTTCTTTCTTTAGATCGAAGATCAAAAACTCTCAAGCATTTCAACTCATGCAGTGAACATCTGAAGGGATCACGGATCCACCAGTTCCACAGATTACCATACTCATTCCACAGATGACCCACTTGGGAATCAGCTGGGGAAGCCAGTTAAAAGAGTTCCCGAGCTGTGACGGAAACACAGGGCAGTGACCCCAGAGGGCACCCCACTTTCCAGTGCACAGGGTTAGACATTTCCTTGTTTCTGACTCAGCTCACTTTAGAAAGAAGACTTTTGTCATCAAAAACCATTCTCCATACCTAATATTTAATGATTCTGAGTAAAGAAAAATAAGAAGCCTAGAAAACTATTCTGAATTATAATGCTCGAAAACTTCATGTTATTTGAAAATTAATCATATGCAGGGGTACTGAAAGGCATCATACCAAGAAAATGGTACCTACAGAACAATGGAATCTGTCAGGAGAAACTTCCATTTTCATGACACTTTGAAGGAAGCAGTGATTTATTGTTTCCAGGTATATGATTAATTTTTAAATGTTTTTAATTGTGTGTTTTATGCTTTGTTGAACAATGCACTTTAATCTACACATTGTAATTTGCTGGAACATCTGAGTTTGCTTCACAACTCAACTCTTTCAAGTTTCACGAAGGATACTATGGTGCCCTGATCTCTGGCCAAGGCTCTATGGTCTGTGCTCTACTCTGCAGCCTATGACAGGTTACAACCACATTTATAGTAGAGAGGCCAAGACCAGCTGCAGTTTCCTTCTCTTCACTCCTTTGAAAATATTTGCATTGTAACTGCCACTCTTACTCCCACTGTGCTTAATGTCCCTGACAAAATATTAAGGCACCAGAATTAAGACAAAATATTAAGGCACTGTTTAATAGTAGTACAAACTGTAACACCTTATTGATGCTTTTAACTTTTAAAGCACTTTGCTCACATGATCATATTTTATGCTGATAACAATTCTATAGCTCGTAGCTGTGACACCTACAGATTTGTTGTGAGTCATGCCCAAAATCCTCTATGTTGTTGGTGTCCTGACTCACAATCCTGAGCTCTTTCATTGGACTCTGCTGACTTTAACAGATATGATCAGAGGCCTTGACAGAATGACTTGGTTAATATTTCTATCATGTTGAAAAGTCATTTAGAAAAAGCTGACAGCAAATTAGTCATTCGTTTTTGCATTTATTAATTAAAAATATTTTAAAATATGTATTTAGGTCTGTGGATGTATCTAGGACAAAACAGTAAAAAGAAACCTTCATTCTTATGGAGTTTATATTCTAGCAAGCAGTGAGTCCATATGCAAGCCAAATAAGTTGGATATATAATATGCAACATGATGATGGTGCCAAGAGAAAAATAAAGCAGGGATGGCGTTTGCAGTAGGCTGTAATTTTAGACAAGGTGCTCAAGGGTGGCCTCACTGAGAAGATGGCATTTGTGTAAAGACTCAAAGGAGAAAGACACAAAGGAGGTTAGGTTTATATAGTTCATCTGATCTCTTATAATGTTTGAATTGCCTTCATATTTATAATGTCATTTGGACTTCACCAGGGAGAATATTTACAGATGAGAAAAATAAGTGTCGGCCGGGCGCGGTGGCTCACGCTTGTAATCCCAGCACTTTGGGAGGCCGAGACGGGTGGATCACGAGGTCAGGAGATCGAGACCATCCTGGCTAACACGGTGAAACCCCGTCTCCACTAAAAAATACAAAAAACTAGCCGGGCGAGGTGGCAGGCACCTGTAGTCCCAGCTACTCGGGAGGCTGAGGCAGGAGAAAGGCGTGAACCTGGGAGGCGGAGCTTGCAGTGAGCTGAGATCCGACCACTGCACTCCAGCCTGGGCGACAGAGTGAGACTCCGTCTCAAAAAAACAAAACATAACCGCACAACCTTTACTGTATTTACCAAGTTAATAATAGTTTGTTAATACAAGTAGATATCTGTCAGTGTTCAGATTTCACTAATTGTNTAAAAAAAAAAAAAAAAAAAAGAAAAATAAGTGTCAAGGATTTCCTAAGTTCATGCAGCCGATTAGGGTCCAAGCTGGACATAGAAGTAAAAAAAAATATCCCAACTCTTGTCCCTGTGGTTTCTATTGTTCAAACTCTGCCTCTATAAAACAAGACTGAACATCTTTCATGGTTTGTAGAAAAATGGGTTTGATATTTTTATAATACAATTAAAAACCCCACTATTTTAATTAAGAATGCAGAAATTAAAGTCTTTTAAGAACTTTTATCACACTTGAGTCATATTCAATTACTCAAATTTGGTATAATTAATTGTTTTAACAATTTTTCATTTTGTCTATTTAAATTCAATTACATAAATTTTATTAAGTACCTGCTACATGAGCCAGAAATTGTTCTGTCCTGTGAACAAAAGAGAAGGCTAAAAAAAGCCTGCATCGTCAAATGAGCTCTCAAGGAATTCATTTGAATACTTTTTGTGATCATGACAAGTTAAACCCTTGAGGTCCTCATTCCTGGGGTCTTGGTTCTGGGGATGGCCTATGAGACACAAATAATTTTTATTCCATATCCTCTTCCTAGGTACAAATCTTCAGGAGGTGGGTCCTCTGTTCTGGCTTGTAAAATCTCAGAAATATGGGTGTGGCTAATTGTTCCTGTTAACGTTTTTCTTAAGATCACTGGAAAACAAAATGCATAAAGATGTTCCCCAGCCCCTTTGATGCACATGACAAATAACAGTGCTTTTGGTAAATGAAAAAATTCCTTAATTGATTGCATTTTTAAGAAGGAGAAGAATGAAGAACACAGCTGCAGTTTTCTTTCCATAGTACTGAGCACTTTATGCATGTTTTTGTTTTTTTTTTTTTTAAAGCTAAGTAAATGGGCAAGTTTTACTGGATTTGCACATTGCTCAGAATTTTGTGGTACCTAACAGGCAGCAACATGGCAATGGTTTTCTAAGTTGCTGGATGGCACTGTATTCAACCTGGCCTCATCACCAGGCCTATGGGGGAACTGTGAACAAACACAGGATGCATCATTAGTCTACCTCCTTGTTGTCAAGGCAGCTGGAAATTGCGTTTTTACCAAGCCCCTTTGAAAAACTACCACTTCGTTAGGCAACGGGCATGCTCGTCAACATCAACTGTACATCCTATAGCGTTCTCGAAGCCTCCTGGCTTGCCTTTCTCCCTCCCAAAAAAATAAGCAATTTTCTCTAACTCTGCCCACTGTTGTCCCTGTTTACTGAATTAGAATTGCCAGGTTTGGTAAGTGGCCTCCTGCAAATGTTGCAGCCACAAGTGGTTCTTGTCGCTCAGCTGCTGCGGTTCCCATGGCAACAGACGTGTTTACATTCACAACATTATTCACCTTTTTTTTTTTTCCACCTTTGCAATTCAGGAAGAAGAAAAACTGACATGTGAAAAGGGAAGATAGTGCCTTGAAAAGGGACAGGAAAGGAAGACAATTTTTAATTAGAAGAATTAATAAAATATTCAATACAGTGGAGCATGTTTGCTTTTAGAGGAAAGCAGTGAAGGCGGGGGCTGGTGGCTTTGTGAAAAGGGCTAAAATATTTTAAAGTCAGGAATAAACAGATCTTACTTCAGGCTTGAATAGAGATAAAATAGTCTATATTAAGAAGGTAAGAAGTGCTCTGAATTCAACTCAAGGAAAGATTATACATGAAGACAGTGGTTTTCACATTCTCCCATAGAGTTCTTCCTCCCTGATCTTAAGATCTTTGGACTCTATGACTGAGCTGGTGGAAATGAATAGTTTGGTACTGACATGCTTCAAACACTGTAGAGCAGGATGAATGCAGTTTCTCTGTGAAACCCCTTGGTTTCTGACTATGCTCTTCGTGTGTGTTTCCATAACTTACACTTAGGGTGAGATAACTTGTGGTTTGAGGAAAGTCCCGGTTATGCCTTGGGTCTGAAGTGTTTCTACTCATTTGTACCTGGAAATGGAAGCTGCGACCCATTTTTATCCCTGTGAGTGTTCTGTAGCTGATGAGTAGGCCAGTTGCAGGCAACAGAGTGCCATAAAATCATTTTTCTTCATGCAGCTGAACAGGAGCTAAAAAATTTAAAATATGAGTAAGCTATTAACCTCTACTTAATTCACTCTTTAAGGAGGTGGGTACTGGGGAGGATTCTTTGATTTTCTTGAGTCGGGTGGTGACAGGAAAATGCAGAGATAAGGGGTAGATTGCTGGGGTATAAATCTACCAAGAAAAAATACATCTGACAGACAACTAATATCCAGAATCTATAAGGAACTCAAACAAATTAGCAAGAAAAAAACCAAACAATCCTATGAGAAAGTGGGCTAAGGACATGAATAGACAATTCTCAAACGAAGATATACAAATGGCCAACAAACAGATGAAAAAATGCTCAACATCACTAATGATCAGGGAAATGCCAATCACAACCACAGTGTGATACCACCTCACTCCTGCAAGGATGGCCATAATAAAAAAAAAAAATAGACGTTGGCATGAATATGGTGATAAGTGAACACTTCTACACTGCTAATGGGAATGTAAACTAGTGTATAACCACTATGGAAAACAGTGTAGAGATTCCTTGAAGAACTAACCGTAGAACTACCATTTGATCCAGCAATCCCTCTACTGGGTATTTACCCAGAGGGAAAGAAGTCATTATATGAAAAAGATACTTGCATATGCATGTCTATAGCAGCACAATTCACAATTGCAAAAATATGCTCATCGATCAATGAGTGGATAAACATATTGTTTTATATATATATACACAATGGAATACTACTCAGCCATAAATAAGAGTGAATTATTGGCATTCGCAGCAACCTGGATGGAACTGCAGACTATAATTCTAAGTGAACTAACTCAGGAATGGAAAACCAAACATCGTATGTTCTCACTTGTAAGTGGGAGTTAAGCGATGAATATGCAAAGACATAGGAATGATACAATGGATTTTGGGGGCTCAGGGGAGAGGGTGGAAGGGAGGTGAGGGATAAAAGGCTGCAAATTTGGTTCAGTGTATATTGCTTGGGTGATGGGTGCAACAAAATCTCACAGATCATTACTAAAGAACTTACTCATGTAACCAAATACCACCTGTTCCCCAATAACCTATGGAAATAAAAAATTAAAAAAAATAAAGTTAGTAATAAAAATGCAAAGAAAATAGTACTTGTAATTGCTGTGTGATGTAATTCCCCTTTGCTGACTTACCAAGCAGTCTTAGTGAAGACCTTGGTATTTTTCAGTGTTTATTTTTGAAGTTGAATTTTTTTTTTCAGTTATGTCATTATGGTGATATTGGCAATAAGGTAAACTTTGAGTTTTTCTTATCCATATTGACCGTCAAAACAAATTTCTTGGCATCCCACATTGATAGAACTTAACTTGATTGACTCAGTTTTTCTAGATAATTGTGTGAGTATCTCAAAATCAATCCGTCAGGCTTGAATTTTACACAGTATCCATGCCTTGTTATTTTAGTTTACTGCTTCTCTGTCTCCTTAGAAATGTTTCTATTTCTGAAATTTCAGAGCCATCCCTGAATCCTTCTATCTAAGCTCAAACTATTTCTGTATCAGTCTTCTCCACTTCATTAAAAGGCATCAACATCCTCCTAGTGGTTCCCCTTCCCCAAAGCATCAGCTTTTGTGGTAGGTAACAGATGTCTATAAATTCTTTGTAGCTCCTCTCATCAAAAGGAATAATCTATTCCTCAGCTCCTCAAATCTGGACTAGCTTTGTGATCCTTTGACTAGTAAAATGAAGTGAAAATGATATTGTATGAATTTTAAGCCTAGACCTTTAGAGATCTTGCAGCTTCCATTTTCCCCATGGCAGTGTTTCTCAGCCTTGGCACTACTGCCATTCTGGGCCAGATAATTCTTTGTGGTTGAGGCCTCTTTTTTGTATTGTAGGATGTTTATCAGCATCCCTGGCCTCTATCACCAGATGCAAGTAGCAAGTACTGCCCTTCCCTTTCCCAAATTATAACAACCAAAATGTCTGTAGACATTGCCAAATATCTCTGGGGAATGGGGGCAAAATTGCCCCAGTTAAGAACCGCTGCTCTATTGGAATGCTGCTGCCATGTGAACAAGGCTGGGCTGGGTTGCTGGAAAACAAGAGTAGAGATGAGCAGTCCCAGCGGGGCCCTTCCAGCCTGGCCATCACACCAGCAGGCTACTCAAAGCAGCTGGCTAGTTGCGTGTGGCCTGAGGTTGAATTCAAGTTTGATTTGTTCCAAATGGTTATCCAATTGTTTCTGCACAACTTATTTATTTTTTGTTAGGTAGAGTATACACATATGTGTATGTGGTCTTTTTTTGGGCTGTCTATATTATGTTACTATTATTCCATATTATTCAATTGGTTCACTCATCTTTGTATGTTTGTTGTAAAACTTGATATGATAGTTTATGTCCTCTTACTAACACCACCACAATGACTACCTCTCCTTTTCCTCTTTTAATAGTGCACGTGCTATTCTTGATTCTTTGCATTCCCCATACATTTTAGAATCAACTTGTTATATTCTCCCCAAAATTTGTTGTGGTTTTGGTTGGTAATGCATGGAAACTATAAATCAATCTAGACAGACTGACGTCTTTACAATATAAACTATTTCAATCTATGAACAAGATTTTTCTCCTACATTTTCTGGTCATCTTAATTTCTCTCCATAAAATTTTATAATATTTAGTATAGCACTCTTATTGTATTTGTTAGATTTATTCTTAGAGAGTTGATAGTTTGATGCTATTTTAAATGGCATCGTTAAAAAATCATATTCTTAGCATTTTGCAGCTGGAATATATAAAGGCAATTGAGTTTGGCATTAACCTGTGTCCAGACACACAGCTAAATTCAGTTATTTATCTTTTTTTTTTTTTTGAGACATAGTCTCACTCTGTAGCCCAGGCTGGAGCGCAGTGGTGCAATCTCTGCTCACTGCAACCTTCGCCTCTCAGGTTCAAGCGATTCTCCTGCCTCAGCCTCCCGAGTAGCTGGGATTACAGGCATGTGCCACCACTCCCGGATAATTTTTGTATTTTTAGTAGAGACAGGGTTTCACCATGTTGGCCAGGTGGGTCTTGATCTCTTGACCTTGTGATCCATCTGCCTTGGCCTCCCAAAGTGCTGGGATTACAGACGTGAACCACCGCGCCCAGCCCAGTTATTTATCTTAATATTTTAATTTTAGATTCTTTTTGGATTGTTTTACATATATAGTCATAACATATGCAAATATCCTTAAAACATATTTCTCTTCATTACCTTACTTCACTTATTGGGAGCTTGGTATAGTTTTATAGTGGTGAGTGGGCTAGTTTTAATAGCTTGATATGAATAACCAGTAAGCTGAAATATTATATGTACATTCTTTTATATTTATGTATCAGGCAAAATAATGATTCCCAACTTTGGAACATCTGGGAAGTTTTCTGTACAATTCTAGATGATGGTACTAGTAAAACTTGTGTATCCTGCTACTACTTGGGAAAGACATCTGTTATTAGGTGAACTTTCTTTGGTATTGAGTTAATCATTTGAATCACATTCAAATTATTGAAATTTATATTAAGTGCCAGATGTCAATTGTTCATTTTTTGCTTTTATTATTAATTGACACACAGTAATTCTGCATATTTACAAGATACAGAGTGATATTTTGATACACGTATATGATGTGTGATGATCAAATCAGCATAATTAGCTTATCCATCACCTCAAATATTTATCATTTCTTCGTGTTGGAAACATTCAAAATCCACTCTTCTAATGAAAATATAAATTGTTGTTAATTATAGTCATTCTACAGTGCTACAGAACACAAGAACATATTCTTTCTATCTATCTCTATTTGCTATACTTTTGTATCTGTTAACCAAACTCTTTCCTCTTCCCCTTCCCAGTCTTTAGTAACTATATACCACTTTCTACTTCTGTGAGATCAACTTTTTTAGCTTCCACGTATGGGAGAGAACATGTGGAGTTTATGTTTCTGTGCCTGACTTATTTGGCTTCACATAATGTCCTCCAAGTTCATCTATGTTGCTGCAAATGAAAGTATCTCATTATTTTTTATGGCTCAGTAGTATTCCATTGTGTATATGCACCACATTTTCTTTATCCATTCATCTGCTGATGGACACTTAGGTTGATTCCATATCTTGGCAAATATGAATAATGCTGCAATAAACATGGGAGTTCAGCTATTTGACACACAAATTTCCTTTCCTTTGGGTATATAACCAGTAGCAGAGTAACTGGATCATATGGTAGTTATTTATTTATTTATTTATTTATGACATGGAGTCTCACTCTGTCACCCAGGCTGGGGAGCAGTGGTGTGATCTCAGCTCACTGCAAACCTCTGCCTCCCGGGTTCAAGCAATTCTCCTGCGTCAGCCTGGGTAGCTGGGATTACAGACATGTGCCACCAGGCCCGGCTAATTTTTGTATTTTTAGTAGAGACAGGGTTTTGCCATGTTGGTCAGGCTGGTCTCGAACTCCTGACCTCAGGTGATCCGCCCACCTCAGCCTCTCAAAGTGCTAGGATTACAGGTGTGAGCCACTGTGCCTGGTCTTATTTTTAATTTTTTGAGGAACTTCCATAATGTTCCCATAGTGGCTGTACTAATTTCCATTCCCACCAACAGAGGGAAGTAAAAGTGGAGTTTCCCCCTTTCCACATCCTCACCAGCATTTGTTATTTTTTATCTTTCTGATAATAGCTATTCCAACTGGGATCAGGTGTATCTCACTGTGGGTTGTTTTTTGTTTTTGTTGTTGTTTTTTTTAACAGTGTCTTGCTCTGTTGCTCAGGCTAGAGTGCAGTGGCATAATCTTGACTCACTGCAGCCTCTGCCTCCTGGGTTCAAGTGATTCTCCTGTCTCAGCCTCTGGAGTAGCTGGGACTACAGGTGCCTGCTACCACACCTGGCTAATTTTTGTATTTTTAGTAGAGATGGGGTTTCACCACATTGGCCAGCCTGGTCTCAAACTCCTGACCTCTGGTGATCTGCCCACGTCAGTCTCCCAAAGTGTTGGGATTACAGGCTTGAGCCACCATGCCCGGCTTCATTGTGGTTTTTATTTGCATTTCTCTCATAATTAATGATGTTCAGCATTTTTTCCTATACCCATTGGCTATTTGTGTGTCTTGAGATATGTCTGTTCAGCTTATTTGCCCATTTTACATTAAAATTATTATTACTTTTTGCTTTTGAGTTGTTTGAGTTTCTTACATATTCTGGATATTAACCCCTTGTTGGATGAATAGCTTGCAAATATTTTCTCTTGTTTTGCAGATTTTCTGTTGCTCTGATGATTGTTTGCTTTGCTTTGCAGAATCTTTTTAGTTCAATATAATCCTGTTTTTCTATTTTGGCTTTCGTTACCTGCGTATTTGAGGTCTTAGCCATAAAATCTTTGCTCAGTCCAATGTCTTGAAGAATTTTTCCTGTTTTCTTCTAGTAGTTTCATAGCTTTGAGTCTTACATTTAAGTCTTTAATCCATTTTATTTTGATTTTTGTATATGATGAGAGGGAGGGGTCTAGCTTTATTCTTCTGCATATGGATCTCCAGTTTCCCTAGTATCATTCTTTCTTGACTATTTTTTTTTCCCACTGAATATTCTTGGCATCTTTTTCAAAAATCAGTTGACTATAAATATGTGGATTTAGTTTTTGGTTCTTTATTCTGTTGCATTTTACTATGTGCCTGTTTTTATGTGGTACCATGCTGTTTTGGTTATGACAGCTTTGTAGTATATTTTGCAGTCAGGTAATGTGATGCCTCCAGCTTTGTTCTTTTTACTCAATATTGCTTTGGCTATTTGGGGTCTTTTGTGGGGTTCACATGAATTTTAAGATTGTTTTTTCTATTTCTGTGAAGAATGTCATTGGTGTTTTGATAGGGATTGCATTGAATCTATAGATTACTTTTAGCAGTACAGTCATTTTCACAATATTAATTATTTCAGTTCATGAACATGGAATGTTTTTCCATGTTTGGTCCTCTTCAATTTCTTTCATCAGTCTTTCATAATTTTTCTTGTGCAGATATTTTATCCTTGGTTAAATTTATTCTTAGGTATTTTATTTTTTGTAGCTATGGTAAATGGGATTGCTTTCTTGATTTCTTTTTCAACTAGTTTGTTGTTGGTGTATAGAAATTCTACTGATTTTTGTATATTGATTTTGTATTCTGCAACTTGGCTGAATTTGTTTATCAGGTGTATTTTTTTTTTTTTTTTTTGGTGGAGCTTTTAGGGTTTTCTATGTATAAATCATGTCAGCTGCAAACAGGGACAATTTGACTTATTTCTTTCCAATTTGGATGACCTTTATTTCTTTGTCTTGCCTAATTACTCTGGCTAGAACTGCCAGTACCATGTTGAATAAAAGTGGTGAGAACAGACATACTTGTCTTGTTCCACTTCTTAGCTCTGATTCATTGGCTTTCAAAATAATTATACAGAATTTCTTGATTCAGTGGTTTCCAAATGTGGCTGCACATCAAAATCACTTGGGAAGCTTATATAAAATAACAATACTAAGTCCCTTCCCAGACCACATCAGTCAGGATTTCAGAGGATAGGGCTTATGCTTTGGTATTTTTTGTTTTAAGGCATTTCAACTGATTCTAATATGCAGGCAGAATTGAACACTGTTTTAATTTCTGAGCTATTTTCTGGTAGCATCTTAGGCCTTTGAGGAGCTGTATTAACCCTTTCAAGCAATATGTCAAAGAAGGATTAATAACTGATAACTCAGATTTTAAAAACAGAGAAATAAATATATCTGTAAACAACGCTACTAGAAAGGGCAGTGTGTTTGTTTGAGAAGAATACAATAATCAAGTTGGACGGTGAAACTACTATAACAATAAAAATTATTATGAAATATTTATTTTGAAAGTAATTTTCTCTCTAAAATATCACTCATCATTTTTGTTCCCTTGATAATTGTCTATAATCAGATCAAAGGGCTCAGTTTCTTTCCCTAAGTAACAGTAATAATCTATATTTTATTTCCACTTAATAATAGGAAAAGAGGACAATATGTTTTGAAATTATCACTCTCTGTATCAAGCTCTCCCTGTTGGCACATGGGTTGCAGT
Organism: Theropithecus gelada; assembly: GCF_003255815.1. Taxonomy (NCBI): domain Eukaryota; kingdom Metazoa; phylum Chordata; class Mammalia; order Primates; family Cercopithecidae; genus Theropithecus; species Theropithecus gelada. Next base: position 126,874,055 of record NC_037679.1, read on the forward strand.
ATTAAAGCCTTCATAAGCTTGAATAGCCTCTGTTTGTAGTTACTTCTACTTCAGGGAGATTTTATGGATGTAATTAAGCCAAAACTGTCAGAAGCTCCTCACAAGGATTGTTTTCAGCAGGGACTTTTGGTATAACAACAGTCTGAAAATTAGACTGACTTTAATCAGGATAATCTAAAATCAATTATACCCAACAGCATTGAACAAACATGTCAAATTTTGTTGGCTTGTAAACAGAGAATTCTTGCAAAGTAGATGCCTCTCTAAAGTGGGACTTTGAGTAGACAGCAAAGACCCTTCTTGCTAAGGATTCCCAGTCCTTGTGGGCAATGGTACCCTGGGCAGATAGCCCTAATGATGTGCCCTTGAGTGACCAATTTGACCTGGGAGTAAAGATCTCCAAGCTTTCAGAGATTTTGTTTTTCTTCACTATAAGCTTTCTAAAATATGTATCTTCATTTTATTACTTCCATAGTTGAGTTAAAGGTTTCTTTTTGAAGTCTGCTATTTAAATAAATTTTAATGTTGATCCTGGATGGGCTCTCTGAATATTCCTCAACTGTAGGTGGGTTGCTCAGCCTGCCTGTCTGCTTATACATCTCTCACCCCATCTACCTCCCTCCCAACCTGCCCCATTATGAATTTTACTCAAGACATTAATGGATGATCTGTTTAAGGTAGCAAGATAGGAATTTTATATAGCTTATCACTTAAAACTTTTCCTAAAAACATCTTCATACATTGTTTACTCTGCCCAAAGTTTCCTGCTTAGGGCAACTGATAAAATCCTCCCCGTCTGCCTGTCTTTCTGCAGTCTCCTCACCATTTTGCTGCTTTCCCTCTTCCTTTTCTTATTCTTTGCAGTGCTTACGTCCCATTGTGTTTGTTCATCCTCACACTGCTGTAAAGAACTATCTGAGACTGGGTAATTTTTAAGGAAAAGAGTTTTAATTGGCTCACAGTTCACAGGTTATACAGGAAGCATGGCTGGGGAGTCCTCAGGAAACTTGCAATCAAGGCTGAAGGCAAAGGGAAAGCAGGCACATCCTACGTGGCTGAAGCAGGAGGAAGAGAGAGCAAGGGAAGTGGGAGGTGCTATACACTTTCAAACAACCAGATCTTGTGAGAACTCAATCAGGAGAACAGCAAGGGGAAGTCTGTCCCCATGATTCAATTACCTCCCACCAGACCCCTTCTCCAACACTGGGAATTATAATTTGACATGAGATTTGGGTGAGGACACAGACAAATTATATCACCCATACTCCTGACAATTGTTCTTTCCTCTTCCATAGCAGTTCCCTGGCAATCATGGTTTATCACTTGTTTTCCTCATATAAATTAGACCCTCCAAACCCCGGAAACAAATGAAAACAAGTGACACATCATCTTTATGAGGAAAACAAGTGACAAATCATTGTATATGATTCTCTCATACACAATTCTCTACCTCATTGCATTTTTTACTTAGCAAACTTCACAAAGAGGAGCACAGTGTACAATTTTTGCTTCCTAGGGAAGCAAAATTCCCTTCCCATTCACAGTCCAATATCCCTTTCCCTTATTTTTCTTCTCTGAGGTAAATTAAGATTTTCTGTTTCATCTGAAGATGTTACTATATTTAGTCTGGTTATGCCAATCCATGTTTTTGGGGGTGGGGAGCATATCTGGGAATGAGCACATTCATACTGGAATTTAATTTTCTCCTTAAGGGTTCTACTCCTATAATTAGGGTTAAAATCTTCAGGATGTAGGTTGCCATTATATGTCTTTCTGTTGCAACCAGAGCCAATGTACAGCTATCTTTACTCCCCAGTGGGGACTACAAAATGGCTGTAGATGGATATGTGGGTACTAAAAGCTGTGGGCAACTTGCCATACTCAAAGCAGATCATGGAGTTTTGTTTCTAGGCTGAGCCCTATGTTGACTCGGGACAGGAAAGATGCCAATCGCCTTAACTAGAACTGATGAACTGACTTACTCCTGTCCATTGTTATCTTTCCTCTCATGGGCCCAACTTCAATAGGATGAGGTATACCTATGGCACTCAATCAGTACTTTAAACACTATTACTTTAGTTCTCATTAGCTTAACTAACAGTGAGAATTTAGGGAGCCCTCCAAGTCTCAGTAAATGTCAGTCCCTCAAATCACTCACAAAATTGGTTCAAATTTTTGGTTCAAGTGTGCCCGATTTTCTAAGCTGTGCTTCACTTTTCCTGGCCTTCATTTGAACATATAGTGGAAGGAACATTTATTTTCTTCTTGCTGACTCTTGATTATGAGTCCAAACTACAAATCCAAACTACGCTTCTTCCTATAATCTCCCCAAGGAAATGAGATCATCTACCATCTACACGGAGGCTCTGATGACTTTGAGTCCCTTAGTAACTACTATCCTTAGATCCCATAACAAGAAAGCTCCATACTGCAAAGTGTTTGTGTTAACTACACATTGTTTTAAAAATAGAGAAGCTTTATATCCATTACTCTGAGTTTTGCATCTCTGTAAAAAGTAGCAATACCTGGCACCATTGGACGTATGTTCCCATTGAACAGAAGTTGGCCAATGCCCCATCTAAAGAAGCAACTGCTTCTTTAGATGGGGCATCTGCTTTCCAGGTAGCAAAAGTCCTCACCACACCTAATTCTTTGATATCTGGCCTGCCTCGGTTATTGATATGACTTGATTGGTCCATAGAGGCATTTGAGTTTTCCACCTATGGTGTAGACTTTCACGTAGTCTGCAGTAATTTTATCTCTTGAGTGTTCCATCCTTGTAATGTACTTTAAACACTACTCAAAGTCATCTTCTTTTACATAGAAATCCTCGAGGTATTTCTGCATTTTCTCGTAGAAAAGAGGCTACACTGGTAGGTTCGCATCTGCTTTGTTACAAATTCCCCATCAGAAACAAGTCCCCAGGACACTTGGTGAATCAGGTTAAAGATTCAAAATAAGCCTTAGTATATCTGCCACGAACTACTTTTCCTCTTTGCCTCGCTTTCTCCTTCTTTGTCTTCTTTTCTCTCTTGTTCTCTTTCCTTATTGCACTTTCTTTTGTTATGCATTTACTAATCAGATGATTTTTTGTGTCATGCTTGTCTTGGCACAGGGTGATGACCAAAACCAGACAGTTTTATGATCATGAAGTTTAGATGGCAGAGAGAGAAGGATAAAGAAAATTAAGTAAGCCTACATATTTTTCCTTTTTAAAAACTGATTTCTTTTAAATAGATAAAATTTTATACATTTATCATATACAACATGATGTTTTAAAATATATATACATTGTGGAATGGTTAAATCTAGTTAATTAAAATATGCATTACCTCACGGTTATTTTTTGTGGTGAGTACATTTTACATCCATTCTGTTAGCATATTTCAATAATATAACATATTGTCATTAACTATAGTCACCATGTGGTCCAATAGATCTCTTGAACTTATTCCTCCAGTCCAACTATAATTTTGTATTGTTTGACCATTGTCTTTCTAGCCCTTCCCCATCCCTGCAAGTGCCCCAGCCTCTGGTAAGTACTACTGGACTCTCTACTTCTATGAGATCAACTTTTTTAGATTCCACATATGAATGAGATCATGTGGTATTTGTCTTTCTGTGCTTGGCTTATTCTACTTAATATAATGTCCCCTAGGTTCATCCATGTTTTTGCAAATTTATAAGATTTCTTTATTTTTTTTTTTATAGCTGAATAGTATTCCATTGTGAACATACACTACATTTTCTTTATCCATTAATCTGTTGATGGACACTTAGGTTGATTTCATATCTTGGCTAATGTGGATAATGCTGCAATAAACATGGGAGTGCAGGTATCTCTCTGACACACTGATTTCCTTTCCTTTGGGTATATCACCAGGAGAAGAATAGCTGGATCATATAGTAATTCTATTTTTAGTTTTTTTTGAGGAATCTTCATACTATTTTTATAATGGCTGTACTAATTTGCATTCCCATCGCCAGTTTACAAGTATTTTCTCCACAGCCTTATCAACATTTATCTTTTGTCTTTTTGATTGTAGCCATTCTAATAGGAGTGAGGTGAGATCTCATTGTGGTTTTCATTTGCATATCTCTGATGATTAGTGATATTGAGAATGTTTTCATATACCTGTTGGCCATGTATATGTCTTCTTTTGAGCTATGTCTGTTTAGCATATTTGCACATTTTAAAATCAGATTTATTTTTTAATTTTTTATTTGCTGTTGAGTTGTTTGAGTTTCTTATATATTCTGGATATTAATCCCTTATCAGATGTATAGTGTAAAAATGCTTTCCACCATTCTGTGAGTTTGTCTCTTTAATCTATTGATTGTTTTCTTTACTGTGTAGAAACTTTTGTTTGATGTAATCTCATTTGTCTGTTTTTGCTTTTTTGCCTGTGCTTTTGAGCTCATATCCAAATAAGCAACGCCATGGAGGCTTTTCTCTGTATTTTTTTCTATTAGTTCTTTACTTTCGAGATTTACATTTAAGTCTTTGATCCATTTTGAGTTGACTTTTTTTGTATATGGTGTGAGAGAAGGTCTATTTTTTTTTTGTTTTGTATGTAGATATCCAGTTTTCCCAGCCTAATTTAGTCAAGAGAATTTCCTTTTCCCCTTTTGTATTTATGGCACCTTTGACAAAAATCTGTCAGCTGTAAATGTGTGGACTTATTTCTGAGTCCTCTATTCTGTTTCATTGGTCTGTGTGTTTGTTGTTATGCAGTATCATGTGGTTTTTGTTACTATAGCTTTGTAGTATATTTTAAAGTCAGGTGGTGTGATGCTTTCAGCTTTGTTCTTTTTGCTCAAGACTGCTTTGGCTATTCAGGGTCTTTTGTGGGACTATATGAATTTTAGGATATATATATTTTTTGCTCTGTAAAGAATGTCATGGGTATTTTGATAGGGATTACTTTAAGTCTATGGATTGCTGTGGGTACTATGGACATTTTAACAATATTAATTCTTCCAATCCATCCACACAGGATGTTTCCATTTATTTTTGTCTTCAATTTCTTTCATCAATGTTTTATGATTTTCAGGGTAGAGGTCTTTCACATCCTTGATTAAATTTATTCCTAAATGATTTAACTTTTTTGTAACTATTGTAAATGAGATTGTTTTCTTAATTTTTTTTCAGATAGTTTGCTGTTGGTGTATAGAAATGCTATTGACTTTCATATGTTAATGTTGTATTCTACAACTTTACTGAATTTGTTTATTAGTTCTAACAGTTTTTTGGTGGAATCTTTAGAGTTTTGTACATATAATATCATGCCTGTAAGCAGGGACAATTTAATTTCTTCCTTTACAATTTGGATGCCTTTTATTTCTTTCACTCATCTAACTGGTATGACTAGGACTTCCAGCTATATGTTGAATAGAAATTTCAAGAATAGGCACCTTTGCCTTGTGGATATTAAGGGAAAAGCTTTCATGTTTTCTCTATCAACTGTGATGTTAACTGTGCATTGGTCATATATGGCGTTTAGTGAGGTGAGGTACATTGCTTCTATACCTAATTTGTTGAGAATTTTTTATTAAAATCCTGAAACAATGTTGAATTTTGTCTAATGCTTTTTTTGTATCTGTTGAAATGATCATATGGTTTTGTCCTTTATTTTGTTAATGTGATATATCACATTTATTGATTTGTTTGTTGAACTAGCCTTACAAATAAACACATTAAAAAATACTAGTAGTGAGGGACAGGAACACAGAGATTGTAGATTATGCTAAGGTTGTAGAATGTAACCTAGGAGTAATGGGAAAGCATTAAGGTTTTAAGCAGTTGTGAGTGTGTGTGTTTGATGGTGTGTATGTGTGACATGATAAGATCTGTATTTAGAAGTCATTCTTGATACCATGGGGAGAATGGATTATAAGGAATCAGGGTGGATAAAGACAAACTAGTTATGAAGCTTTTGTAATAGTCTGGCTAAGAAAGAATGCCTTCTTGGATGAGTGTGAGGCAGTGATGATGGTGAGAGGGGGAAAGATGAAACAGACATTTAGTCATGTCCTTTTCAGCAACATGGGAGCAGTTGGAGACTTTTATCCTAAGAGAATTCATGCAGAAACGGAAAAACAAATACTGCATATTTTCACTTATAAGTGGGAACTAAACATCAGCTACTCATGGATATAGGGATGGCAACAATAGAAGCTGGGGATTACTAGAGGGTGGAGATAGGGGTACAAGGGTTGAAAAACTAACTTTTGGGTATATGCTCAATGCCTGGGTGACGGGATCATTCATACTCTAAACCTCAGCATCACACAATACACCCATGTAACAAGCCTGCACCTGTATACCTTGAATCTAAAATAAAAGTTGAAAAAAAAGGGAGTTAGGAAGAAAGTCAACAAGACTATATAACAATGGGAAGTAAATTAGAGGAAGAGATCAAGGGTAGCCCCCAGGCTTCTGGGAGCTAGAATAAGACGGATGGTGCTGCCATCATTTTACCGGGGAACCTTACTCAGGTTTGAGGGGAAGATCATTATTTCAGTTTCAGAGATGTTGAGTTTAAGGTGCATTTCTGTTTTCCTTGTGGAGCTGGAGTGTAGGCTATGAGCAGGACCAACTACATAGTTTGCAGGGCCCATGGCAAAATGAAAATTTGGGGCCTCTTGTTCAAATATTATTAACAATTTCAACATGGCTATAGCAGAGCATTAAACCAAAGGTTGGCCCTTCCAACTTGAACACCCTTTGTGACTGTACAGATTGAGTGCCCTTGAAGGTGTTACGAATCTGCAGCTTAGAGGAGATGTCTAGACTAAAAGTATGCTTCTAGGAACCATCATGGTATAGATGACAATTGAATAAATTGTCTAAAGATATTTTAATGAGTGAAAAGAAAAAAAAGCCCTAAAGAATTTCAGCAATGTTGTAGCTGCAAAAGAGGTTCCTAAGAACGTTCACTTCTTAAGACATTGAAAGTTCATTTATACTGAGACACAACTAATTGCTAGAAAATTATTTAAAGAAAAAATAAAAAAATCTCTTCAATGTAGTTAACTAACATAATGTGGTATAAGCCTTGATTTTCTGCCTCATAGTTTAAACTATGCAATCTGTCAAGACGTCAGAGGCGTTTGAATCAGAGTAACTTCATCTTAAATAGGGGCTGGGTAAAATAAGGCTGAGACTTACTGGGCTGCATTCCAAGGAGGTTAGGCATTCTAAATCACAGGATAAGAGAGCAAGCCAGCACAAGATACAGGTCATAAAGACCTGCTGATAAAACAGGTTGCAGTAAAGAAGCCAGCTAAAACCCACCCAAACCAGGATGGTGATGAGAGTGACCTCTGGTCATCCTCACGGCTCATTATACTCTAATTATAATGCATTAGCATGTCTAAAAGACACTCCCACTAGTGCCATGACAGTTTATGGATGCCATGGCAATGTCCAAAAGTTACCCCGGATGGTCTAAAAAGGGGAGGAGCCCTCCGTTCTAGAAATTGCCCACTCCTTCCCCTGAAAACTCATAAATAATCCACTCCTTGTTTAGCATATAATTAAGAAGTAACAATAAGTATCCTTAGTTGAGCAGCTCCGGCCGCTGCTTTACCTATGGAGTAGCCATTCTTTTTTCCTTTACTTTCTTAGTAAACTTGTTTTCACTTCATGGACTCACCTCAAATTATTTCTTATGCGAGATTCAAGAACCCTCTCCTGAAGTCTGGATCAGGACCCCTTTCTGGTAACAAAAACATTAATTCCATGTCAGTATAAACTCTGTAATGTAGTTCCAGGAACCACTATGGTCTGAATCTTGGCTATGCTTGCCCTTGCCACCTGGGTCCTACTGTAGGTTTGAAGTCTATAGCTGGAGAAAGGAATGTGACTGCAGCTTCCCTCTTTCTTCTTTTACCAGTGGATTACTGATTGCTATTTTTGACCCCTAGGAGGTTGGAGCCAGTATTGAGAGAGCCAGTAGAGGTAAGGAAATCAGAAGGCTGCTACAGAATGACTTGTGATGTCAGTTTTATCTGTTATCTATTACTTAGAATATTGACTGAAACTTCCATTTTAACTTCTGTTATAAAAGAATGTAACAATCATGTCTCTAGCCTGAGGCATGATTTTTTTTTTTTTAAGTCTTTGATTGAATTACTTAAGCAGTTCTTAACTAATTTAAGTAAAAGATGCTATGAGATCAGAGAGGTGAAATCTAGCCTCAGGGTTAGGGATGGCTTCCTGCAGCACAGATGTTACTAAGTGAGAAGACAGGGAAAAGGAGTAATAAGGTTTGAGCTAAGCTTGTTGGATTCAAAGGTATGGGTCAGGGAACAGGAGCACTAAGAGGACCCAGAGGCATTTCATGGAGCAGATCAGGAAAGCTGGGGAGGGATTGTGATGAAGGATGAGGCTGGAGAGTTAAGCAGGAGCTAGAGTCTGGTGAATGTGTTAAGGAGCAATGGGGAGTTGTTGCACGTTTACAACAAAGGTAATATGATCAAATTTGCATTTTTAAAAGATAGCCAAGGCTCCAGTGTGGGGAATAGATTGGAGGAACAAAGGAAAATGGTTAGAAGATTCTTCCAGTCATTTCTCTTCCATCAGTTGATATGGTTTGGCTGTGTCCCCACCCAAATCTCATCTTGAATTGTAACTCCCACAATTCTCATGTGTCATGGGAAGAACACTGTGGGAGGTAATTGACTCATGAGGGTGGGTCTTTCCCATGCTGTTCTGGTGACAATGAATAAGTCTCACAAGATCTGATGATTTTAAAAATGGGAGTTTCCCTGCACAAGATCAATCTCTCTCTTGCCTGCTGCCATCCATGTGACTTGCTCCTCCTTGCCTTCTGCCATGATTGTGAGGCCTCCCCAGCCATGTGGAACTGTAAGTCCATTAAATCTCATTTTCTTCCCAGTTTCAGGTATGTCTTTATCAGTAGCATGAAAACAGACTAATACAGTAAATCGGTACCAGTAAAGTGGGGTGCTGCTGAAAAGATACCTAAAAATGTGGAAGCAACTTTGCAACTGGGTGACAGGCAGAGGTTGGAACAGTTTGGAGGGCTCAGAAGAAGATCAGAAAATGTGGGAAAGTTTGGAACTTCCTGGAGACTTGTTGAATGGTTTTGCCCAAAATGCTGATAGATATATGGAAAATAAAGTCCAGGCTGAGGTAGTCTCAGATGGAAATAAGGAACTTGTTGGGAACTGGAGAAAAGGTGATTCTTGTTATGTTTTAGGAAAGAGGCTGGTGGCATTTTGCCCCCACGCTGGAGATTTGTGGAACTTTGAACGTGAGGAAGATGGTTTAGGGTATCTGGCAGAAGAAATGTCTAAGCAGCAAAGCATTCAAGAGGTGACTTGGGTTCTGTTAAAGGCATTCAGTTTTATAAGGAAAGGAGAACATAAAAGTTTGGACATGAAAGTATCACCTGACAATGCGATAGAAAAGAAAATCCCATTTTTCTGAGGAGAAATTCAAGCTGGCTGCAGAAATTTGCATAAGTAACAAGGAGCTGAATGTTATTTACCAAGACAATGGGGAAAATGTCTCCAGGGTATGTCAGAAGTCTTCATGGCAGCCCTTCCCCATTGCAGGCCTGGAGGCCTAGGAGGAAATAATGGTTTTGTGGGATGGGCCCAGGGTCCTTGTGCTGTGTGCTGTCTAGAGGCTTGGTGCCCTGTGTCCCAGCTGCTCCAGCCCTGACAAAAAGGAGCCAAGATACAACTTGGGCTGTGGCTTCAGACGGTGCAAGCCGCAAGCCTTGGCAGCTTCCGTGTGGTTTTGAGCCTGCAGGTACACTGAAGTCAAGAATTGAGGTTTGGGAACTTCCACCTAGATTTCAGATGTATGAAAACACCTGGATGTCCAGGAAGAAGTTTACTGCAGGGGCAGGGCTCTCATGGAGAACCTCTGCTAGGGCAGTGCAGAAGGGAAATGTGGGGTCAGAACCCTAACACAGAATTCCTACTGGGGCACTGCCTAGTTGGAGCTAGGAGAAGAAGGCCACCGTCCTCTAGACCCCAGAATGGTAAATCCACCTACAACTTGCACTGTGCACCTGGAAGAGCCACAGACACTCAATGTCAGCTCATGAAAGCAGCCAGGAGGGAGGCTGTACCCTGTGAAGGTAAAGGGGTGGAGCTACCTAAGACCATGGGAACCTACCTCTTGCATCAGCATGACCCGGATATGAGACATGGAGTCAAAGGAGATCATTTTAGAGCTTTAAGATTGACTACCCTGCTGGATTTTGAACTTGCATGGGGCCTGTAGACCTTTGTTTTTGCCAATTTCTCCCATTTGGAATGGCTCTCTTTACCCAATGCCTATAACCCCATTGTACCTAGGAAGTAGCTAACTTGCCTTTGATTTTACAGGCTCGTAGGCTCGTACTTGCTTTGTCTCAGATGAGACTTTGAACCATGGATGGAGTTAATGCTGAAGTGATTTAAGAATTTGGGGGACTGTGGGGAAAGATGATTTTTGAAATGTAGAAAGGATGTGAGATTTGGAAGCGGCCAGGGATGGAATGATAAGATTTGGCTGTGTCCCCACCCAAAACTCACCTTGAATTATAACTCCCACAATTCCCATGTATTGTGTGGGAGGTAATTGAATCATGGGGGTAGGTCTTTCCTGTGCTGTTCTCATGATAGTGAATGAGTCTCACAAGATCTGATGGTTTTAAAAATGAGTTTCCCTGCACAAGCTCTCTCCCTCTATTACCTGCCACCATCCACATAAGATGTGACTTGCTCCTTCTTGCCTCTGCCATGATTGTGAGGCCTCCCCAGCCATGTGGAACTGTAAGTCCATTAAACCTCTTTTTCTCCCAGTCTGGGTACGTCTTTATCAGCAGCATGAAAACTAATACATTGGTGGCCGGGCGCGGTGGCTCAAGCCTGTAATCCCAGTGCTTTGGAAGGCCGAGACGGGCGAATCACGAGGTCAGGAGATCGAGACCATCCTGGCTAACATGGTGAAACCCTGTCTCTACTAAAAAATACAAAAACTAGCCGGGCGAGGTGGCGGGTGCCTGTAGTCCCAGCTACTCGGGAGGCTGAGGCAGGAGAGTGGCGTAAACCCGGGAGGCAGAGCTTGCAGTGAGCTGAGATCCGGCCACTGCACTCCAGCCTGGACGACAGAGCCAGACTCCGTCTCAAAAAAAAAAAAAAAAAAGAAAACTAATACATTGGTTTACCTCCATAATCACACTTATTAAATGGATGGATTTCCCAGTCAAAGTGGGATTAAAAAAAATCTTTCTATGCATTGTGTTACTTAACTATCTTCTTCTAAGAAGCACGGGGAGAATTCAGCAAGCATTAGTGATATGTACAGGAGATGGAAGTACTGGGTAGAAGAGGGAGGTTCCCTGGCAAAGGCCCCACCTTCAAGCCTGGAAACCTGCGGCCCTAAATGGGAACAGACATTCTTGTTTTCTTGCCCAAAAGTTGCCTTTTGTTCCACCATGCCCCCCTATCCTGTACCCATATAAACCCCAGACCCCAGACTCCAGAAGGAGATGAGTAAGAGACAAACAGAAGAGCAGAAGAACACAGAACAGCACAGGAGAGGGAAGACAAGTATCTGAATGCTGAGAGGAGTTCTGTTGGTAGCGGTTGGAGAGGAGATTGGCTGCTGGATGATGAAACTCCAGGGGAAGATGATCTTTCCACTCCATCTTCTTTCTAGTTACCCATCCATCCTGCTGAGAGCCACCTCCACCACTCAGTAAAACCCCTGCATTCATCCTTCAAGCCCAGGTGTAATCAGATTTTTCCTGGATGCTGGACAAGAGCCTGGGATATAGAGAGCTGTTACACTGGCCCTCTGCCCTTACAAAAAGGCAGAAGGTCCACTGAGCTGTCTAACACTTAAGCCATCTGTGGATGGCAAGGCTAAAATAGCGCAACATAATACATGCCCACTTGGGCTTTGGGAGTCACAGACACCCACCCCTGGATGCTATCATTGGGCCAGAGCCCAGGGGTGCTCATCCTGGCTCCTGCACCTGTCCATCTGTGTGCTTTCCCTCCTGTAAGGGGTTTGAGTGTGCATGGTGGCTGAACAAGATGAGCCACATCCCTGTTGCATGTCCTGTGAAGGGCGTCAGGGAACTTTCCCCTTTCATTAGGATGTTCTCAAAGGGTCTTTAAAATAGATATGGACAGAGATTCAAAATATAGAACGTTCTTTAATCCTTTACTTGACACCTAGAGTCCCCCATAGACAGAAAATCAATGCCATTGATAAGCTCCAGCTTGAACCATGTGATCTCTTTTTATATCAGAAGTAGCTAAGAAAGATGCAGCAGATTCTTTTATACAATTCCCCAAGGATGGAGGATAAACTGTAGACTTCAAATGGTAATCAACAGACAAATGCAATAATCCTAATTTTCCCATTTTGAAAACATACTTATGAAACCACCTTAGCAAAAGTTTTATATCAGTGAGAAAATTATAACAGTAAGCTAAGCAAACCCAACCCCATCCTGCCTTTCCCTTAATTATTCCTAGGCTATTGGGCGAAGCTAACTTTGGAAGACATTTAGGCTATAGATTAAATGATAATAGGCCTTGCCCCAAATTCAACCACTTTTGTAAAACTAATGGGAGGCCATCAGGCTTGGGGAAGGAGAGGAACTTGAGTCCTGCTAAGGTGCAGACATAGACAATTGCCAGCCATTATTCTTGAGGTATAAGAAATGCAACTTCCCCAATTACTCATGCAAATAACACCACTATTGTAGGTTGTCCTTTTAAGATATCTTTCCAGGGTTTTTGCATGTCTGACACTCATGGTTGCACATGGACTGCCAACCCAGCTCCTGTGGCTCCACCCCGAATCAATTCAGCATTTAGGAGGACAGCTTTGACCCCTTATTATTTCATCTCTGCCACAACAAATCAGCAGCAAGCGCCTGATACCTGACCACTTCTACCCCCTCCAAATTGTCTTTGAAGGACCCCTAACTGCCTTTGAAAGCAACCTACCAGCTTTGAACAAGATGAGAAATGACCTGAGTACAAACTCCATCTCCTACGTGGTGTGGCTGGCTCCTTGTCTTTTAAACTCTTTCTGTGCTACAATGCCATGGTCATTCTTAATGCAGTGGGCAGGAAGAATCCTATAGGTGGTTATGCTTATTACTCAAATGTTCTCTTTGGTCTCATTTACTCAGCTTTGCTTGACTAATTGTTCACATAGGAAACGTTTCTTATCCATAAAGCCCAAATTAATGATGTTCTCAGTAACTGAGAATATTTTTAGTGTCCTTTCTGTATTTATACCATTTACATACTCTTTGGAGTAAATTTTTTTCAGATAATCTCTTGGCCAATTCCCAACCCTTCATATTGACCTTGCTATTCCCAATTCCCCTTTTGTAAGTCTTAGAATTTTATAATATAATATTATAATTTTGTGTTTAATTAGTTTTTATTAGATTCTCCTATTTCTTGCATAGCACAAGAAAGTCCATATATTATCTTATTGATACTGGTGTTTTTGCTCCTTAGTTCAGCTAAATCTGGGTTCTTGTCTCATGACCAGGAAGAATTAGTTATGTGGACATCAAAGCATGAGTGGAGTAGAATTTATTAAGTGAAAGGGGAGCTCTCAACAAAAAGTAGGGTCCCACTAACAGGTTCTCACCTCCCAGTGGAGTCCCAAGACTTCCATACAGGAGCTGGAAAAGCTAGACTCCTCCCTAGCATAAGGTGCAGATTCCTGGCAGCTCTGCCCTGTTCTCCTCAGTGTGCATATGGGCATGCTGAGGGAAGCCATTGGTAGTATCAGAAAAGGCAACATTTGATTGGTTAAAAGGCATTATTCAGAAATAGTCAATCAGGAAAGGGCAGGCAATAGGGCAGTTCTCTCTCTGAGTCACAGGTTCCGTCTGTGACCAGCAGTTTGGTCTTTCAGCCTTTAGGCTGTTGTGGGCTTGAAGGTGGGGTTTTGCTGGGGACCCTTCCTTCCTAGGCATTTGGCTGTCTCCCACCTCTATCATTATTACAAAATATTGGTTTGCTATGCTGTGCCTCAATTTAGTTGAATTGGGTCTTTTCAATTGAATATTTTTAGGAGATCAGCAACTGGCTGACCTCAAGCTCCAAAAAACAAAAGGTTGCATTTTATTTCTGATGTTAAGGATATATTAGTACACATTTCCAATGGCTAAACCTGTTTTCCACACCTGTCCTCCCTCAGACCATGACCCTCTGACTAATTCACCTCTCTCAGTACATGGCTAGAAAGTGAATTCTTTCTAGATTTCTTTTCTTTTTTCTTTCCCTTTCCCTTTTTCTTTTCTTTTCTTTTTTCCTTCCTTCCTTCCTTCCTTCCTTCCTTCCTTCCTTCCTTCCTTCCTTCCTTCCTTCCTTCCTTT